>NC_135955.1:851774-1132455 GCF_053455715.1 Rhinoraja longicauda | reverse complement strand
CCCCTCCCTCCCCTTCCCCCTCCCTCCCCTTTCCCCCTCCCTCCCCCTTCCCCCTCCCTCCCCCTTTCCCCCTCCCTCCCCCTTCCCCCCTTCCCCCTCCCTCTTCCCCCTTCCCCCTCCCTCTTCCCCTCCCCCTTCCCCCTCCCCCTCCCTCTTCCCCTCCCCTTCCCCCTCCCCCTCCCTCTTCCCCTCCCCCTTCCCCTTCCCCCTCCCCCTTCCCCCTCCCTCTTCCCCCTTCCCCCTCCCACTTCCCCCTCCCTCTTCCCCCTCCCCCTTCCCCCTCCCCCTTCCCCTCCCTCTTCCCCCTCCCTCTTCCCCCTCCCTCCCCCTTCCCCCTCCCTCCCCCTTCCCCCTCCCTCCCCCTTTCCCCCTCCCTCCCCCTCCCCCCTTCCTCATCCCTCACCCTTACCTCCTCCTTCCCCTTCCCCGTCCTTCCCCCCTTCCCCCTCCTCCCCCCTTCCCCCTCTCCCTCTTCGCAACCTCCCCTCCCTCCCGTCATCCATCCCTCCCCCATCACTCTCCACCCCCCCCATTAACCTTTCCCTGTGTTTTCCAGGTGTGGAAGGAACGTTACGGGAACCAGACCATCGACCCAGTCAGGAACCGCGGCCCCCCGGACTCCCCCCAACCCAGCCCCCTCCCCCCACACAGTGAGTAACTCCCAACACAGCCCCCTCCCCAACACAGCCCCCTCCCCCCCAACACAGCCCCCTCCCCAACCCAGCCCCCTCCCCCCCAACCCAGCCCCCTCCCCCCCAACCCAGCCCCCTCCCCCCCAACCCAGCCCCCTCCCCCCAACCCAGCCCCCTCCCCCCCAACCCAGCCCCCTCCCCCCCAACCCAGCCCCCTCCCCCCAACCCAGCCCCCTCCCCCCAACCCAGCCCCCTCCCCCCACACAGTGAGTAACTCCCAACACAGCCCCCTCCCCAACACAGCCCCTCCCCAACACAGCCCCTCCCCCAACCCAGCCCCCCTCCCCCCCAACCCCCCAGCCCCCTCCCCCCCAACCCAGCCCCCTCCCCAACCCAGCCCCTCCCAAACCCAGCCCCCCTCCCCCAACCCAGCCCCCTCCCCCCACACAGCCCCCTCCCCCCAACCCAGCCCCCTCCCCCAACCCAGCCCCTCCCAAACCCAGCCCCCTCCCCCCACACAGTGAGTAATCCCCAACCCGCAGCGCCGCCCCCCTCCCAAACCCAGCCCCCTACCCCCCTCCCAGCCCCCCCAACACAGCCCCCTCCCCCCTCCCAGCCCCCTACCCCCCTCCCAGCCCCCCCAACCCAGCCCCCCTCCCCCCACACAGCCCCCTACCCCCCCTCCCAGCCCCCCCAACACAGCCCCCTCCCCCCTCCCAGCCCCCTCCCCCCACACAGTGAGTAATCCCCCTCCCAGCCCCCTCCCCCCATACGGTGAGTAAACCCCAACCCAGCCCCCTCCCCCCCCCTCCCAGATCCCTCCCCCCAACCCAGCCCCTCCCCCCTTCACACCCCCCCAACCCCAGCCCCCCCTCCCCTCGCCCTGACTGCCCCCTCCTTCTCTCCCCAACCCACCCCTCCACCTCCCCCACCACGTCCCTTTCCCCCCACCACCTTCCCTCCCCCCCACCAACTCCTCCTCCCCCACCCACTCCCCCTCCCCCACCACTCCCCCTCCCCCACCACTCCCCCTCCTCCACCACCTTCCCTCCCCCCCACCAACTCCCCCTCCCCCACCCACTCCCCCTCCCGCACCACCTCCCCCTCCCCCACCACCTCCCCCTCCCCACCACGTCCCTTTCCCCCCACCACCTTCCCTCCCCCCCACCAACTCCTCCTCCCCCACCAACTCCTCCTCCCCCACCACTCCCCCTCCCCCACCAACCCCTCCTCCCCCACCACTCCCCTCCCCCACCACCTCCCCCTCTCCCACCAACTCCTCCTCCCCCACCACTCCCCCTCCTCCACCACCTTCCCTCCCCCCCACCAACTCCCCCTCCCCCACCCACTCCCCCTCCCGCACCACCTCCCCCTCCCCCCACCAACTCCTCCTCCCCCACCACTCCCCCTCCTCCACCACCTTCCCTCCCCCCCACCAACTCCTCCTCCCCCACCCACTCCCCCTCCCCCACCACCTCCCCCTCCCCCACCACCTCCCCCTCCCCCATCACCTCCCCCTCCCCCACCAACTCCCCCTCCCCACCCACTCCCCCTCCCGCACCACCTCCCCCTCCCCCACCAACTCCTCCTCCCCCACCACCTCCCCCTCCCCCACAACCTCCCCCCCACCACCCTCCGCACCTCCCTACTGCCCCTCCACCCCTCCTTCACCTGAAACCCACCGCCCCTCCCCCACCACACACGTGGCCCCTCTCCCACTCAACGCAAACCCACGTCCCACCCACCCCCAGACCACGACCCTGTCACCTCTGCCCTCACCCCAACGACCTCTAACCACCGCGTGACCTCGCCCCGTGACCTCTCTCTCTTCCCGCGACCTCTCCCCGTGACCTCCCTCTCTCCCCGTGACCTCTGTCTCTCCCCATGAACCCTCCCTGTGACCTCTCTCTCTCCCCGACCTCTCTCCCACCCCCATGACCTCTCCCCATGACCTCTCTCTCTCACCCCCATGACCTCTCCCCTGTGACCTCCCCGTGACCTCTCTCTCACCCCCATGACCTCTCCCCTGTGACCTCTCCCCCGTGACCTCTCTCTCTCTCCCCGTGACCTCTCCCCCATGACCCCTGTCTCTGCAGCTCCCCGGGTCGCCGACACGTCTGAGCTTCTCCAGGACGTGGAATCTCTCGACTTCAGGGACGACCCCCCCGACCCCAGCTCCCCGCCCAGCAGGTAGGGGCACGGCGGGGTCAGGGGGTGCGGTGGGGTTAGGGGGCAAGGCGGGGTCAGGGGGCATGGCGGGGTCAGGGGGCGCGGCGGGGTCAGGGGGCAAGGTGTAGTCAGGGGCGCGGCGGGGTCAGGGGGCAAGGCGTAGTCAGGGGGCGCGGCGGGGTCAGGGGGCGGGGTCAGGGGGCGCGGCAGGGTCAGGATTTGGTCAGGTGTCAAGGGAGGTTTATGTGGACAATGTTCGCAGAATCACACGGCTCAGACAGTCCTGCTAATCACCTGCACACCCCCTCTCCCCTTCTCCCCCCCTCTCCCCCCTCACCTCTCCCCCCTCCCCTCCCCTCTCTCCCCTCCCCCTCTCTCCCTCCCCCTCTCTCCCCTCCCCCTCTCTCCCCTCCCCCTCTCTCCCCCCTCTCCCTCTCTCTCTCCACAGGTACCAGCCAGCCGGGCGATATCTCTCCATGTCTCGCAGCAGGATCTTCGATGATGTCTGAGTTTGGGACGTGGGGGGGGGGGGGGGGGGGGGGAGGGGGGCAGCCCCCGACTATCCCACCCACCCTCTCCTCACCCCCACCCCTTTTTGCACGGTCCTGCTCACCCTCCACGGTCAGTCTTGGGCGGGTGGGGTGGGGAGCGTACCCTGATTCTGGAGCTAGCAGGACAGCTCTGCCCTGAGTTTCTGCAGTGCTCCCCCTCCCCTCCCCTCCTCTCCCCTCCCCTCCCACCCCCTTCCTTGCCCCCACCCCCCCTCTCCCTGGGTGCATGGTGCCTGTGCTGTGATTGCTCTCTCTCTGTCTGTCTGTCTCTGATGTAAAGAATCACTGTAATTTATTGCCTGTAATAAATGACTGCCTCGGTCTGGCTGTGTGTTTGTGGACACTGGCAACCTGACACAGCACAGACACAGGCCCTTCGGCCCACACCGCCCAACCTGCCCCGGCTACTCTCGTCCACCTGCCCGCGTTTGGCCCATTTCCCTCCAAACCCGTCCTATCTGTCTACCTGCCCAAATGGCTTTTAATGCTGTTCTAGGAACTATTTTTAGTTTAGTTTAGAGATGCAGCGCGGAAGCAGGCCCTTCGGCCCACAGGGTCCGTGCTGCCCAGCGATCCCCGCACATTAACACTATCCTACACACACTGGGGACAATGTTTACATTTACCAAGCCAATTAACCTACAAACCTGTACGTCTTTGGAGTGCAGACCAAAGATACTAGAGGAACAAGATAAACCACTCCGTTGAAATTGCCTATACTGAAGTGTAGTACGCAAAGGAGCCATTTTAGTAAGCAAACCCCGCCATTGGCTCTGCCTCTCACTGTGTGATCAGTGTTGTGGGGGAACAGTATGTGTGATGATACCATTAACATGCAGAATATATCTCATCTGTCAACTCACAGATTGTTGTTATTTTTCTTTTTAAATGTTTCTACAAGTTTCTGCCGACTAAATGGCGCCGTGACCTACTACGGTTGTTAGGGTCGAGTGGTCTATCTTGCTCCTCTAGTATCTTTGGTACAAACTCCGTACAGACGGCACCCGTAGTCAGATGGAACCCGGGTCTCCGGCGCTGTAAGGCAGCAACTCTACCGCTGCACCACCGTGCCTGCTTCAACTAAGTGGGGAAGAGGTGGGGAGAGAGAGACAAGTGGGGAGAGAGATTAAAGTACAAAATGTGGATACAGAAAGGCAGGAGGTGTGAGGGGGAATTGTGGTGGTCTCGACCAGGATCTTTGTTTCTCCAGCCACTGGCGGTCGGTCCCAGAGGACTGAGAGTGCCCAATGTTCATCCTTTGTTTAAAAAAGGATAGTAAACATAGACTTAGAAAATAGGTGCAGGAGGAGGCCATTTGGCCCTTCGAGCTAGCACCGCCATTCATTGTGATCATGGCTGATCATCCACAATCAGTAACCCGTGCCTGCCTTCTCCCCATATCCCTTGATTCCACTAGCCCCTAGAGCTCTATCTAACTCTCTCTTAAATCCATCCAGTGATTTGGCCTCCACTGCCCGCTGTGGCAGAGAATTCCACAAATTCACAACTCTCTGGGTGAAACGTTCCTTCTCACCTCAGTTTTAAATGGCCTCCCCTTTATTCTAAGACTGTGGCCCTGGTTCTGGACTCCCCCAACATTGGGAACATTTTTCCTGCATCTAACTTGTCCAGTCCTTTTATAATTTTACACGTCTCTATAAGATCCCCTCTCATCCTTCTAAACTCCAGTGAATACAAGCCTAGTCTTTCCAATCTTTCCTCATATGACAGTCCCGCCATCCCAGGGATTGACCTGGTGAACCTACTGCCTCAGTAGCAACGATATCCTACCTCAAATTAGGAGACCAAAACTGCACAAAGTATTATCATATCATATCATATATATACAGCCGGAAACAGGCCTTTTCGCCCTCCAAGTCCGTGCCGCCCAGCGATCCCCGTACATTAACACTATCCTACACCCACTAGGGACAATTTTTACATTTACCCAGCCAATTAACCTACATATTCTGATGATAGTTTTAATATATCTGTTGAGTAAATCAGACGACCCTGAGCTGTGTAAACGAAGTGGTCGAGTGGAGAGATAATAATGCTCTTGAGATCAATACAAAGACAACGGAAGCAATAGTGTGTGATTCACCACCTGACCCGCATATGGTTGCTATTGTCATCCATAATGAAAAGGTCAAGACGGTGTGTTGAGTGAAATACTTGGTGTGATAATAGACCATCTGCTATCATGGAAAGACCACATTGAATCTGTCTGCAAAAGGACTAAACAAAGAACTTATTTTCTCGGCTGCCTTAGGTCCTTTGGGCGTATGGACGGACTGTTGTTCTTTACTCCTGTGATGATGAGTGTTCTTCAGCATTGTAATACTACATGGTACAAGTGATTGTCCACCATTTTAAAGTCACAACTGCTCCACCAAATGAAAATCTGCTCAAAGATCGTTGGTTAACCCCTTGAGAAACTCTATGAATCACCGACCACAATAACATGCTAACAACATTGTCTCTGACCCCGACATTGTCCTGAACAGTGAATACAAATCGGAGGTACAGGGTACCAAGATTTAATAAGGTTCGCCAGAAGCACTCTTTAGTGCACCAGTCAATCCTGAAACTAAACATAGAACTTAATCCAAGATCAAATGTACGTTGAAGGGTCTTGAATGTGTTGCCATTGGTGATTGTAATGTTATGGTGGATATATATATCCTCGTTCCTTGTCTCACATTCTTTGTCTTTGTTGATGTTGTAAGTGGAGCTGCTGAGATGCAAGAAACATTTTAGACTTGATCTGACAATATAGTATTATCAAAGGTATTTATTCACAAAATGCTGGTGTAACTCAGCAGGTCAGACAGCATCTCAGGAGAGAAGGAATGGGTGATGTTTCGGGTCGAGACCCTTCCGTCTGACATTGTAGGTCCAGACAGTGTAGGTCCAGACACTTGTAGGCTCAGACGCTGTAGGCCCAGACACTGTAGGCCCGGGCACTATAGGCCCAGACACTGTAGGCCCAGACGCTGTAGGCCCGTGCACTATAGGCCCAGACACAGTAGGACCGGACAGTGTAGGTCCAGACAGTGTAGGCCTGGACGCTGTAGGTCCGGACAGTGTAGGCCCACATGCTGTAGGAATGGACACTGTAAGCCCGGACAGTGTAGGACACAGTGTTGGACACAGTGTTGGCCCGGACAGTGTAGGACACAGTGTGGGAGAGAGTGTAGGGGACAGTGTAGGACACAGTGTAGGGGACAGTGTAGGCCCTGACAGTGTAGGCCCGGACAGTGTAGGCCCGGACAGTGTAGGCCCGGACAGTGTAGGCCCGGACAGTGTAGGCCCGGACAGTGTAGGCCCGGACAGTGTAGGCCCTGACAGTGTAGGCCCGGACAGTGTAGGCCCGGACAGTGTAGGCCCTGACAGTGTAGGCCCGGACAGTGTAGGCCCGGACAGTGTAGGCCCGGACAGTGTAGGCCCTGACAGTGTAGGCCCGGACAGTGTAGGCCCGGACAGTGTAGGCCCAGACTGTTTAGGCCCGGGCGCCACCTACCGGAGGTTGTATAGCGACCCGCCTCCCGGCTCGCCATTGGTGGAGCGGGAGCACTTGGCCTCTGGCTGTGTGAGGTCATGTGTGGCGCGGGGCGGTGACATCACCTTGACCCGTATATGGGAGTGAGGAAGTTGCCAACCCCTAATGACCAGTGAAGTTCTGCCGGGATTTGTGACTTTACTTCAGACTTTAGAGAGACAGCATGGGAACAGGCCCTTCAGCCCAAGGAGTTCTAGATGGGATACTACACTTGCGGGCTTAAACTAAATAGCGGGGGGAAGGGGTTGACAAATTGGGAATGTAAAGATGGAGTTAAAGGGGAAGTGAATACAGGAAAAGTTACAAAAGTCTTCCGAATGAATGGGAAGGGAAGTTCTAGATGGGATATGAGAGTAAGGTCAGGGCCAATTGTGACCGGTGTGGGAGGGGGGGTAAATACCGAAGTTAAAGTGTTGTATTTAAATGCGCGAAGTATAAAAAATAAAGTGGATGAGCTTGAGGCTCATATAACATATAACATATAACAACTACAGCATGGAAACAGGCCTGTCCGGCCCTACCAGTCCACGCCGACCATTCTCCCTGACCTAGTCACATCTACCTGCACTCAGACCATAACCCTCCAATCCCCTCCTATCCATATACCTATCCAATTTACTCTTAAATAATAAAATCGAGCCAGCCTCCACCACTTCCACCGGAAGCCCATTCCATACAGCCACAACCCTCTGAGTAAAGAAGTTCCCCCTCATGTTACCCCTAAACCTTTGTCCCTCAATTCTGAAGCTATGTCCCCTTGTTGGAATCTTCCCCACTCTCAAAGGGGAAAGCCTACCCACGTCAACTCTGTCCGTCCCTCTCATAATTTTAAAAACCTCTATCAAGTCCCCCCTCAACCTTCTACGCTCCAAAGAATCAGTTAGTCATGGGCAAGTATGATGTTGTGGGAATCACTGAGACATGGCTACAAGAGGACCAGGGCTGGGAACTGAATATTCAGGGGTATACAACGTATAGAAAAGACAGACAGGTGGGCAGAGGGGGTGGGGTCGCTCTGTTGGTGAGGAATGATATTCACTCCCTTGCAAGGAGTGACATAGAATCAGGAGATGTTGAATCAGTATGGATAGAAATGAGGAATTGTAAGGGTAAAAAGACCCTAATGGGAGTTATCTATAGGCCCCCAAACAGTAGCCTCGACATAGGGTGCAAGTTGAATCAAGAGCTAAAATTGGCGTGTCACAAATGTAATGCTACGGTGGTTATGGGAGATTTCAACATGCAGGTAGACTGGGGAAATCAGGTTGGTAATGGACCCCTGGAAAGAGAGTTTGTGGAGTGTCTCTGAGATGGATTCTTCGAGCAGCTTGTACTGGAGCCTACCAGGGAGAAGGCAATTCTGGATTTAGTGTTGTGTAATGAACTGGATTTGATAAGGGGACTCGAGGTAAAGGAACCGCTTGGAGGTAGTGACCATAATATGATTAGTTTAAATCTTCAATTTGAGAGGGAGAAGGTTAAATCGGAAATGTCAGTGTTGCAGTTGAACAAAGGGGACTGTGAAGGCATGAGAGAGGAGCTGGCCAAGGTCGACTGGAAAGGGATCCTAGCAGGAATGACGGTGGAACAGCAATGGCAGGAATTTCTGGGCATAATCCGGAAGACGCAGGATCATTTCATTCCAAAGCGGAAGAAAGATTCTAAGGGGAGTAGGAGGCAACTGTGGCTGACAAGGAAAGTTAGGGATGGAATAAAACTAAAAGAAAAGATGTATAACACAGCAAAGAGTAGCGGGAAGCCAGAGGATTGGGAAACTTTCAAAGGACAACAGAAGACAGCAAAAAGGGGGAAAAAATGAAGTATGAGGGGAAGCTGGCCAAGAATATAAAGAAGGACAGTAAAAGCTTCTTTAGGTTTGTGAAGAGAAAACAAATAGTTAAAACAAGTTGAAGGCAGAAATAGGTGAATTTATTACGGGTGACAACGAAATGGCAGACAAGTTGAACAGGTACTTTGGATCTGTCTTCACTAAGGAAGACACAAACAATCTCCCAGATAGACAAAAGACAATAGGTGCAGGAGGAGGCCATTCGGCCCTTCGAGCCAGCACCACCATTCAATGTGATCATGTGTGATCATTCTCAATCAGTACCCCGTTCCTGCCTTCTCCCCATACCCCCTGACTCCGCTATCCTTAAGAGCTCTATCTAGCTCTCTCTTGAATGTATTCAGAGAATTGGCCTCCACTGTCTTCTGAGGCAGAGAATTCCACAGATTCACAACTCTCTGACTGAAACCGTTTTTCCTCATCACCGTTCTAAATGGCCGACCCCTTATTCTTAAACTATGGCCCCTGGTTCTGGACTCCCCCAACATTGGGAACATGTTTCCTGCCTCTGACGTGTCCAACCCCTTAATAATCTTATATGTTTCAATAAGATCTCCTCTCATCCTTCTAAATTCCAGTGTATACAAGCCTAGTCGCTCCAGTCTTTCAACATACAACAGCCCTGCCATTCCGGGAATTAACTTAGTAAACCTACGCTGCACGCCCTCAATAGCAAGAATATCCTTCCTCAAATTTGGAGACCAAAACTGCACACAGTACTCCAGGTGCGGTCTCACCAGGGCCCTGTACAACTGCAGAAGGACCTCTTTGCTCCTATACTCAACTCCTCTTGTTATGAAGGCCAACATTCCACTGGCTTTCTTCACTGCCTGCTGTACCTGCATGCTTCCTTTCAGTGACTGATGCACTAGGACCCCCAGATCTCGTTGCACGTCCCCTTTTCCTAACTTGACACCATTCAAATAATAATCTGCCTTCCTGTTCTTTCCACCAAAGTGGATAACCTCACACTTATCCACATTAAACTGCATCTGCCATGCATCCGCCCACTCACACAACCTGTCCAGGTCACCCTGCAACCTCATAGCATCTTCCTCACAGTTCGCACTACCACCCAGCTTTGTATCATCTGCAAATTTGCTAATGGTACTTTTAATGTTCTAGTGGACAGAGGTCCTCAGGTGACGGAGAAATTGAAGGAAATCCACATTAGGCAGGAAATGTTACTGGGTAGAATGATGGGACTGAAGGCTGATAAATCCCCAGGGCCTGATGGTCTGCATCCCAGGGTACTTAAGGAGGTGGCTCTAGAAATTGTGGACGCATTGGTGATCATTTTCCAATGTTCTATAGATTCAGGATCAGTTCCTGTGGATTGGAGGGTAGCTAATGTTGTCCCACTTTTTAAGAAAGGAGGGAGAGAGAAACCAGGGAATTACAGACCAGTTAGTCTGACATCAGTGGTGGGGAAGATGCTGGAGTCAATTATAAAAGACTAAATTGCGGAGCATTTGGATAGTAGTAACAGGATCGTTCCGAGTCAACATGGATTTACGAAGGGGAAATCATGTTTGACTAATCTTCTGGAATTTCTTGTAACTAGGGAAATGGACAGGGGAGAGCCGATGGATGTGGTGTACCTTGACTTTCAGAAAGCCTTTGATAAGGTCCCACATAGGAGATTAGTGGGCAAGATTAGAGCACATGGTATTGGGGGTAGGGTACTGACATGGATAGAAAATTGGTTGACAGACAGAAAGCAAAGAGTGGGGATAAATAGGTCCCTTTCAGAAAGGCAGGCAGTGACTAGTGGGGTACCGCAGCTATTTACAATATACATTAATGATTTAGATGAAGGGATTAACAGTAACATCAGCAAATTTGCAGATGACACAAAGCTGGGTGGCAGTGTGAACTGTGAGGAAGATGCTATACAGGGTGACTTGGACAGGTTGTGTGAGTGGGCGGATGCATGGCAGATGCAGTTTAATGTGGATAAGTGTGAGGTTATCCACTTTGGTGGTAAGAATAGGAGGGCAGATTATTATCTGAATGGTGTCAAGTTAGGAAAAGGGGACGTACAACGAGATCTGGGTGTCCTAGTGCATCAGTCACTGAAAGGAAGCATGCAGGTACAGCAGGCAGTGAAGAAAGCCAATGGAATGTTGGCCTCCATAACAAGAGGAGTTGAGTATCGGAGCAAAGAGGTCCTTCTGCAGTTGTACAGGGCCCTAGTGAGACCGCACCTGGAGTACTGTGTGCAGTTTTGGTCTCCAAATTTGAGGAAGGATATTCTTGCTATTGAGGGCGTGCAGCGTAGGTTCACTAGGTTAATTCCCGGAATGGCGGGACTGTCGTATGTTGAAAGACTGGAGTGACTAGGCTTGTATACACTGGGATTTAGAAGGATGAGAGGGGATCTTATTGAAACATATAAGATTATTAAGGGGTTGGACACGTTAGAGGCAGGAAACATGTTCCCAATGTTGGGGGAGTCCAGAACCAGGGGCCACAGTTTAAGAATAAGGGGTAGGCCATTTAGAACGGAGATGAGGAAAACCTTTTTCAGTCAGAGAGTTGTGAAGCTGTGGAATTCTCTGCCTCAGAAGGCAGTGGAGGCCAATTCTCTGAATGTTTTCAAGAGAGAGCTAGATAGAGCTCTTAAGGATAGCGGAGTCAGGGGGTATTGGGAGAAGGCAGGAACGGGGTACTGATTGTGGATGATCGGCCATGATCACAGTGAATGGCGGTGCTGGCTCGAAGGGCCGAATGGCCGACTCCTGCACCTATTGTCTATTGACCAGCGATACACTAACACACGAAGGACAATTTATAATTTTACCGAAGCCAATTAACCTACAAACCTGTGCGTCTTTGGAGTGTGGGAGGAAACCGGAGCACCCGGAGAAAACCCATGGGGTCACAGAGAGAGCGTACAAACTCCGTACAGACAGCAGCCGTAGTCAGGATCAGACGCTGTATAAGGCAGCAACTCTGCCAGTGTGTCACCACTGTACACAGTCATGTGCAAGAACCTCTGCTCCTTGTGAGTTATAGATAAACTAGATGTAAATGATGCGTTGGTTAGTAAGTTTGCAGATGACACCAAAATCAGAGGAGTTGCAGACTGAGGAATGCTGACTGAAGATACAGTGGGATGTTAGAAACATAGAAACATAGAAAATAGGTGCAGGAGTAGGCCATTCGGCCCTTCGAGCCTGCACCGCCATTCAATATGATCATGGCTGATCATCCAGCTCAGTAACCTGTACCTGCCTTCTCTCCATACCCCCTGATCCCTTTAGCCACAAGGGCCACATCTAACTCCCTCTTAAATATAGCCAATGAACTGGCCTCAACTACCTTCTGTGGCAGAGAATTCCACAGACTCACCACTCTCTGTGTGACGAAATGTTTTCTCATCTCGGTCCTAAAAGACTTCCCCCTTATCCTTAAGCTGTGACCCCTGGTTCTGGACTTCCCCAACATCGGGAACAATCTTCCCGCATCTAGCCTCTCCAACCCCTTAAGAATTTTATATGTTTCAATAAGATCCCCCTCAGTCTTCTAAATTCCAGCGAGTACAAGCCTAGTCTATCCAGTCTTTCTTCATATGTAAGTCCCGCCATCCCAGGGATCAATCTGGTGAACCTTCTCTGTACTCCCTCTAAGGCAAGAACGTCTTTCCTCAGATTAGGAGACCAAAACTGCACACAATACTCCAGGTGTGGTCTCACCAAGGCCCTGTACAACTGCAGCAGAACCTCCCTGCTCCTATACTCAAATCCTCTTGCTATGAATGCCAACATACCATTCGCTTTCTTCACTGCCTGCTGCACCTGCATGTTTGCTTTCAATGACTGGTGTACCACGACACCCAGGTCACGTTACATCTCCTCTTCTCCCAATCGTTCACCATTCAGGTAATAGTCTGCTTTCCTGTTCTTGCCGCCAAAGTGGATAACCTCACATTTATCCACATTATATTGCATCTGCCATGCATTTGCCCACTCGCCTAATCTATCCAAGTCACTCTGCAGCCTCCTAGCATCCTCCTCGCAGCTAACACTGCCACCCAGCTTCGTGTCATCCGCAAACTTAGAGATGTTGCATTCAATTCCCTCGTCCAAATCATTAATATACACTGTAAATAACTGGGGTCCCAGCACTGAGCCTTGCGGTACCCCACTAGTCACTGCCTGCCATTCCGAAAAGGACCCGTTTATTCCTACTCTTTGCTTCCTGTCCGCCAACCAATTCTCTATCCACCTCAACACTGAACCCTCAATACCGTGTGCTTTAAGTTTGTACCCCAATCTCCTATGTGGGACCTTGTCGAAGGCCTTCTGAAAGTCCAGATATAACACATCGACTGGTTCTTCCTAATCCACTCTACTAGTTACATCCTCGATAAATTCTATAAGATTCGTCAGACATGATTTGCCTTTGGTAAATCCATGCTGACTTTGTCCGATGATTTCACCACTTTCCAAATGTGCTGCTATCACATCTTTAATAACTGACTCTAGCCTCAGATCAGCCTCAGAAATGGGTGGAGAAATGACAGATGCAGTTTAACCAGAACTTCTGCAAGGTGTTGCACATTGGGGGGTGAAATGTAAGGGGAAAGTATGCAGTTAATGGCAAGAACCTTAACAGCATTGATGTGCAGAGGGATCTTGGAGTCCAAGTTCATAGCTCACTGAAGGTGGCCGCACAATTAGATCGGATGATAAAGGAGGTATATGTTGTGCTCGCTTTCATTGTTTAGAGATACAGTGTGGAAACAGGCCCTTCGGCCCACCGGGTCCGCGCCGACCAGCGATCCCTGCACATTAACACTATCCCACACACACTAGGGACAGTTTTTACACTTACCAAGCCAATTAACCTACAAACCTGTACGTCTTTGGAGTGTGGGAGGAAACCGAAGGCAGCAACTCTATCGCTGGGCCACCATGACCTGCTATTGGATATAAGAGTTAGGAGGTCATGATGCAGCTCAGAACTTTGGTTAGCCTTCCATATGCAGGTGGTTGCCCCATTACAGGAAGGATGTGCAGGCTTTGGAGAGGGTGGGGAGGAGGTTTACCAGACGCTGCCTGGATTAGAGGGTTCCAGCTGCAGGGAGAGGGTGGGGCACAGACTTGGATTGTTGTCTCAGGACTGTTGAAGGTTGAGTGGAGATTTGATAGCAGTATATAACATGATGAGGGGCATAGACAGGGTAGACAGTCAGAACCTTCCACGCAGCGTGGGAATGTCAACACTAGAGGGCATCGCTGCAAGGTGAGAGGGGGAAAGTTTAATGGAGACGTGACAACCCGTGGACCTGTTGCCGGTCGGGGAGTTCCCCCCGATGCTGGGTGCGGGCCAAGGGGAAGAGGAAAGGGGAGAGGGAGCCACTCACCACGGCCCCGGGCGGCCATCAGCAGGAGAGCAGCTGCAAGGTGCTGCCACACGCTCCTCCTGCTGGCGGCCATCTTCTCTGACCCTCTGCACCATGGGAGGAAGGTCAGGCGCGGGGCAAGCCGGGACGGGCGCCGGTCCTCTCGGCGAGGCTACGCAGGGGATGGGGGGGGAGCGCATTTATTAAAGTTTATTGTTAATTACTTTTAAAATGTAACGAAACTTGATCAATGCACACCGCAGGCGAGCGGTGAGTAAGGTGGGCCTAAAATTGTTGTGCTGTCATGTACCGTTTTGGCTGTACTTTGGGAACATGCATGCATGCATACATACAAGATGAGAGTTTTAGTTACATACTAGACGGGCATGGACCCGTTGGGACCAAACCTCTCCTTCATTGGTGCAGCACCTCCCCTCCCCCCCTTCCCCTCCCCCACTTCCCCCCTTCCCCCCTTCCCCCCTTCCCCTCCCCCACTTCCCCTCCCCTCTACTCCATTCCCCTCAACCCCCCTTATCCTCCCTCCTCCCCTCCCTGCGTCCCTCCCCCCTCCCTCCCTAGGAGGTAAATTTAAACTTTAAACTTTAAAATGTGAATAACTTAAAAAATATAACACCGATTTCAATGAAACTTCTTCCATTAGAAACTTCTCCCAAAGGGGTGACGGTGAGCAACGTGGGGCCTAGAATTGTCGCGCTATCGTGGACCGTTTTGGCTGTAGTTCAGGAACAAACAAACAAACAGACAAACGAGAGTTTTAGTATGTAGATATATCATCATATCATCATATCATATATATACAGCCGGAAACAGGCCTTTTCGGCCCACCAAGTCCGTGCCGCCCAGCGATCCCCGCACATTAACACTATCCTACACCCACTAGGGACAATTTTTACATTTACCCAGCCAATTAACCTACATACCTGTACGTCTTTGGAGTGTGGGAGGAAACCGAAGATCTCGGAGAAAACCCACGCAGGTCACGGGGAGAACGTACAAACTCCTTACAGTGCAGCGCCCGTAGTCAGGATCGAACCTGAGTCTCCGGCGCTGCATTCGCTGTAAAGCAGCAACTCTACCGCTGCGCTACGGTATATATTTACTCACAGAGGGTGATGGGCCACTGGAATGAGCTGCCGGGGTGGTGGTGGAGGCAGTTGCGATGGTGGTGTTTGAGGCTTTTAGGCACATGGATATTGCAGGGAGTGGGGGGATATGGAGGCAGAGGAGATCAGTTTAACTGGCTTCGTGTTCGGCATGGACATTGTGTCCCTGTGCTGCCCTGTTCTGTGTTCTACCTCAATTGAGGCTCTGGTCAGGCGTGAGAAGGAGGCATGGGACGGGTTGCTGGAGCTGGGATCAAGTGTTTCCCTGGATATCCCAGGACACTGTGGGAAGCTGTAGAGGAACTTGCAGGAGCGCTGGCTGAGATTGGGGTGAGGTGGCGGGACGGTGGGTAAAGCTGTGCCTCTGTTCATCAACAGCTCCAAGGAAAAGCCTGGGAGCTGTGGACCAGCGAGTCCAACGTCTGTGGAGGTAAGTTACTGGAGAGTATTCTGAGGGTGAACGTATACAGTGCCTTCCATAATGTTTGGGACAAAGACCCATCATTTATTTATTTGCCTCTGTACTCCACAATTTGAGATTTGTAATAGAAAAAATCACATGTGGTTAAAGTGCACATTGTCAGATTTTATTCAAGGCCATATTTATATATTTTGGTTTCACCATGTAGAAATTACAGCTGTGTTTATACATAGTCCCCCCATTTCAGGGCACCATAATGTTTGGGACACATGGCTTCACATGTGTTTATAATTGCTCAGATGTGTTTAATTTAGTGAGGTTGCAAGATGGATTCAACAATGGCTGAATGGGAGATACCAGAGGGTAACGGTTGACAATTGTATGTCAGGTTGGAGGCCAGTGTCTAGTGGAGTGCCCCAAGGATCTGTGTTGGGTCCACTGTTGTTTGTCATTTACATTAATGATCTGGATGATGGTGTGGCAAATTGGATTAGTAAATATGCAGATGATACTAAGATAGGTGGAGTAGTTGATAGTGAGGTAGACTTTCAAAGTCTACAGAGAGACTTGGGCCTTTTGGAAGGGTGGGCTGAAAGATGGCAGATGGAGTTTAATGCTGATAAGTGTGAGGTGCTGCATTTTGGTAGGACAAATCAAAATAGGACGTACAGGGTAAATGGTAGGGAATTGAGGAATGCAGTGGAACAGAGGGATCTGGGAATAACTGTGCATTGTTCCCTGAAGGTGGAATCTCATGTGGATAGGGTGGTGAAGAAGGCGTTTGGTATGCTTGCCTTTATAAATCAGAGCATCGAGTATAGAAGTTGGGATGTAATGTTGAAATTGTACAGGGCATTGGTGAGGCCGAATCTGGAGTATGGTGTGCAGTTCTGGTCGCCAAATTATAGGAAGGATGTCGACAAAATGGAGAGGGTACAGAGGAGATTTACTAGAATGTTGCCTGGGTTTCAGCACTTAGGCTACAGAGAGAGGTTGAACAGGTTGGGTCTTTATTCTTTGGAGCGTAGAAGGTTGAGGGGGGACTTGATAGAGGTTTTTAAAATTTTGAGAGGGACGGACAGAGTTGACGTGGGTAGGCTTTTCCCTTTGAGAGTGGGGAAGATTCCAACAAGGGGACATAGCTTCAGAATTGAGGGACAAAGGTTTAGGGGTAACATGAGGGGGAACTTCTTTACTCAGAGGGTTGTGGCTGTATGGAATGGGCTTCCGGTGGAAGTGGTGGAGGCTGGCTCGGTTTTATTATTTAAGAGTAAATTGGATAGGTATATGGATAAGAGGGGATTAGAGGGTTATGGTCTGAGTGCAGGTAGATGGGACTAGGTCAGGGAAAATGGTCGGCGTGGACTGGTAGGGCCGGACAGGCCTGTTTCCATGCTGTAGTTGTTATATGTTATATATATGTTATATGTTAATTGCCTCCTTAATGCAGGTATAAGAGAGCTCTCAGCACCCAGTCTTTCCTCCAGTCTTTCCATCACCTTTGGAAACTTTTATTGCTGTTTCTCAACATGAGGACCAAAGTTGTGCCAATGAAAGTCAAAGAAGCCATTATGAGACTGAGAAACAAGAATAAAACAGTTGGACACATCAGCCAAACCTTAGGCTTACCAAAATCAACTGTTTGGAACATCATTTAGAAGAAAGAGAGCACTGGTGAGCTTACTAATCGCAAAGGGACTGGCAGGCCAAGGAAGACCTCCACAGCTGATGACAGAAGAATTCTCTCTATAATAAAGAAAAATCCCCAAACACCTGTCCGACAGATCAGAAACACTCTTCAGGGGTCAGGCGTGGATTTGTCAATGACCACTGTCCGCAGAAGACTTCATGAACAGAAATACAGAGGCTACACTGCAAGATGCAAACCACCGGTTAGCTGCAAAAA
Source organism: Rhinoraja longicauda (assembly GCF_053455715.1). NCBI lineage: Eukaryota > Metazoa > Chordata > Chondrichthyes > Rajiformes > Arhynchobatidae > Rhinoraja > Rhinoraja longicauda. Next base: position 1,114,891 of record NC_135955.1, on the reverse strand, counting down.
TAGGATGGCCAGGTTACAGTTTGCCAAGAAGTACTTAGAGCAACCACAGATCTGGAGAAAGGTCTTGTGGACAGATGAGATGAAGATTAACTTGTATCAGAGTGATGGCAAGAGCAAAGTATGGAGGAGAGAAGGAACTGCCCAAGATCCAAAACGTACCACCTCATCTGTGAAACACGGTGGTGGGGGTGTTATGGCCTGGGCATGTATGGCTGCTGAAGGTATTGGCTCACTTATCTTCATTGATGATACAACTGCTGATGGTAGTAGCATAATGAATTCTGAAGTATATAGACACATCCTATCTGCTCAAGTTCAAACAAATGCCTCAAAACTCATTAGCCAGCGGTTCATTCTACAGCAAGAGAATGATCCCAAACATACTGCTAAAGCAACAAGGGAGTTTTTCAAAGCTAAAAAATGGTCAGTTCTTGAGTTGCCAAATCAATCACCCAATCTGAACCCGATTAAGCATGCCTTTTATATGCTGAAGAGAATACTGAAGGGGACTAACCCCCAAAACAAGCATAAGCTAAAGATGGCTGCAATACAGGCCTGGCAGAGCTTCACCAGAGAAGACACCCAGCAACTGGTGATAGCCATGAATCGCAGACTTCAAGCAGTCATTGCATGCAAAGGATATGCAACAAAATACTAAACACGACTACTTTCATTTACATGACATTGCTGTGTCCCAAACATTATGGTGCCCTGAAATGGGGGGGACTATGTATAAACACTGCTGTAATTTCTACATGGTGAAACCAAAATGTATAAAAATGACAAAGTGCACTTTAATAACATGTGATTTTTTCTATTACAAATCTCAAATTGTGGAGTACGGAGGCAAATAAATAAATGATGGGTCTTTGTCCCAAACATTATGGAGGGCACAGTATCTGCATGTGTACAGGCAGACGATGATTCAGTATAGTCAGCATGGTGTTGCATGTGGGAGACTGGTTTACCAATCTGATTTAATTTTTTTGAAGACATAACCAAAAAGGTCGATGAGGGCAGAGCTGCAGAGGTGGTTCATGTAGATGTCAGCGAGGCATTCGACAAGGTGCTGCATGGTAGGCTGCTCTGGAAGGTTGGATCGCATGGGATCCAAGGAGAGATAGCTGAATGGGTGGAACATTGGCTTCATGGAAGGAAGCAGAGGGTGATGGTGGAAGGTTGCTGCTCAGGCTGGAGGCTGTGACTAGTGGTGGGCCTCAGGGTTCAGTGCTGGGCCCGTTACTGCTTGGATTGTATTAATGATTTGGATGAGAATGTCCAAGGCATGATTAATAAGTTTGCAGATGACACTAAAGTACGTGGTATTGTAGATAACAAAATTATAGCAGAACTTGTATCAGTTGGGCAAGTGGGCTATTAATAGAATTTAATAGAAGGTGTTGCACTTTGCCAAGTCTGTGGCAGACCTTCACTGTGCACGGTTGGATTCTGGGCAGTGTAGTCGTAGAAACACAGAAAATAGGTGCAGGTGGAGGCCATTTGGCCCTTCGAGCCAGCACCGCCATTCATTGTGATCATGGCTGATCATCCACAATCAGTAACCCGTGCCTGCCTTCTCCCCATATCCCTTGATTCCACTAGCCCCCAGACCTCTATCTAACTCTCTTTTAAATCCATCCAGTGAATTGGCCTCCACTGCCCTCTGTGGCAGAGAATTCCACACATTCACAACTCGCTGGGTGAACAACCTCAAAGGATGATGAAAGCAGTCTCTGTACTTTTACAGCAGAGACAAATAGAAGGAAGTTAAAGGTTCCGAGCTCTCTAAAGTCACGCTGCAGAATCTCTTTTCTCTTCTTCCCGACGTCATTTGTGCCTACATGTCCTACCACTTCCAGCCATAGTCCTGCTCCTGTTTCACCTCCCCACTGTGTAAATAAAGCTTTCTTGCACTTTGATGCTCAAAGTGTTGACCCCACCTCCTAGTTACAGGATCCCTGCTGAGAGGAATGCCTCCCATTCTCCGTGTAGTTTTAAGCACCAGAGTTAAACCTCCTGGTGTATCTTAACTCAAAACATCACTAACCCAAGCCACATCCCAGTTGGTCTCTGAATTCTCGGGGATAACAGGTCCTTCCAGTATACAATGACCACATCCCCAGCGATGGCTCCTTGATATTTCCTAGTTAGAATTCATCCCAAAACCTTGCCTCTGGGAAAACATCAGTCACCCCGAGAAACGTAAGCATCGTGTTCCACAGCACGGAAACAGGCCCTTTCGTCCAACTGATCTATGCAGATCAACATGCCCCATCTACAATAGTCTACTTGTGATGCCACTTTCAGGAAAATAAGTACCTGCTCGACCACGTCTGGAGTATTGTGTGCAGTTTTGGTCTCCTAATTTAAGGAAGGACATCCTTGCTATTGAGGCAGTGCAGCGTAGGTTCACGAGGTTAATCCCCAGGATGGCGGGACTGTCATATGAGGAAAAATTGGAAAGACTGGGCTTGTATTCACTGGAATTTAGAAGGATGAGAGGGGATCTTATAGAGACGTATAAAATTATACAAGGACTGGACAAGCTAGATGCATGAAAAATGTTCCCAATGTTGGGTGAGTCCAGAACCAGGGGCCACAGTGTTAGAATAAAGGGTAGGCCATTTAAAACTGAGATGAAAAAAACTTTTTCACCCAGAGTTGTGAATTTGTGGAATTCTCTGCCACAGAGGGCAGTGGAGGCCGATTCACTGGATGAATTTAAAAGAGAGTTAGATAGAGCTCTCGGGGCTAGTGAAATCAAGGGATATGGGGAGAAGGCAGGCACGGGTTACTGATTGTGGATGATCAGCCATGATCACAATGGATGGCGGTGCTGGCTCAAAGGGCCGAATGGCCTCCTCCTGCACCTGTTTTCTATAAATTATCTCAAGGTCTACATTGAAAGGCCGTAAGGGCACGAGTTCTTTCTTGACCAAACCAATCACTAGAAAATTCAATGAATTTATTGTGAAAAATCATCAAGTTGAGAGATTCCTCTTTGCAGAGCTTGCCCTGACGAGTGTTACCTTATTTACTGTCTTTAGATTTTCAGCATTCGTATGATTGTGATTTACTTTTGATGTTCTGCTTTCTCCAGCTGTGGACTTGACCTCAGAGATATTCACCGCCCTGGCACATCAAAATGAAACAGGCCCAACCCTGTGTAAGTCTGAAGAGTCTCGCCCCTTAACATCACCCATTCCTTTTCTCCAGAGATGCTGCCTGCCCCACTGAGTTACTCCAGCTTTTTATGTCTACCTTCACGGCATATCTGACTCTGGGCTTATCACTAGACGGTGTAAAATCAGGCTGAACCTGTCCAAGACATGCCCAGCGCAGTGTTTTCAATTCTGATCACATTGCAGGAGAATGCAGAGATGTAGCGGGGGGGGGGGGGGGTCTTATAGGGGAGGTTGGAGGGGCTGGGAGTTTAGTCGCTGGAGGACCTCAAGGCTGAGTGGTGACCAGATCATGTATAATCATGAGTGGTGACCAGATCATGTGAACACTCACAGTCCTTTACCCAGGGTAGAGGATTCTTAAACTAGTGGGCAGAGAGAGGCAAGAAGAGGGGAGAGATTTAACAGGGAGCTCCGGGACAATGTATTCACTTAGATGGCAGTCTGTGTCTGGAGCAAGTTGCTTTTACAAGACATTATGACTGCTAGAGCAATAGAAGGGGTTGAGGGATATGGGCCGAATACAGGCAAATGGAACTAGTGCAGAATGCCAACTCAGTCAGCATGGATGAGACATATAAACTAAATGGGGGAACAGTTTGACGTGGCTCCTGGACTGTACTGGCTGTAGCTTGTGGAAGGTGGGCTTTGAGAAGGAACGGGATATGGGGTGAAAAACAGTCAAGGCTGTGTTGAAAGGACTGGACGTGGCACGAGTGGATTGTGGGGTCGGGGCAGGGGCACGATGGCCGATTGGCCTCATGTCTGTAACCACTGCCCGTCACTGTCCTGGCCAAAGGTGCAGGGCGGGGGTGAGGAGAGGGTCAGTGTGGATCCCAGCGCCGCTCACAGACTCTCGTGACTGCAGCATCCCAGTGACCTGGGGTGCCCACACGCGCGACCCATGACCGAGAACCACACGCGTGACCCGTGACGGAGCCGGTGCCTGAGAACCACACGCGTGACCCATGACGGAGCCTGGACCTGAGAACCACATGTGGGTACCGTGACAGAGCCTGGATCGAGAACCACACGCGTGACCCGTGACAGAGCCTGGACCGAGAACCACACGTGGGTCCCGTGATGGAGCCGGTGCTGAACATACAGGTGCCATGATGGAGCCGGTGGTGAACCACATGCGTGTCCCATGACAGAGCCGGTGCCTGGGCAGAGAGTCACACGCATGTACTGTGATGCAGGCAGCGATCTACTCCCCTCATTAAACGAGGGTTTCAGCACTTAGGCTACAGAGAGAGGTTGAACAGGTTGGGTCTTTATTCTTTGGAGCGTAGAAGGTTGAGGGGGGACTTGATAGAGGTTTTTAAAATTTTGAGAGGGACGGACAGAGTTGACGTGGGTAGGCTTTTCCCTTTGAGAGTGGGGAAGATTCCAACAAGGGGACATAGCTTCAGAATTGAGGGACAAAGGTTTAGGGGTAACATGAGGGGGAACTTCTTTACTCAGAGGGTTGTGGCTGTATGGAATGGGCTTCCGGTGGAAGTGGTGGAGGCTGGCTCGATTTTATTATTTAAGAGTAAATTGGATAGGTATATGGATAGGAGGGGATTGGAGGGTTATGGTCTGAGTGCAGGTAGATGAGACTAGGTCAGGGAGAATGGTCGGCGTGGACTGGTAGGGCCGGACAGGCCTGTTTCCATGCTGTAGTTGTTATATGTTATATGTTATATGAGATGTGCAAAGGTTCCAATTTGCTCACGTGCTGCTTGTTAAATGCAAAGAGTTTCCAATCTGGCAGCAACAATGTGGGCCTTGTCTTAGAGACTTGGGCCAGGATGGCAGAGCATCCTTTGGCACCGGGCTGTGCCGGGCAAAATGCCCCCAGCTCAGCGTTTGCTGCCCAATTTCTCACCAGCACTGAGGAAATGCAAACCTCCAACACATCCACTCGACACGGAAAACATAACCAACCGGAAACAGACAGGTAACAAAGAGAGGTAAAAAATTTATTGCAGTATTTGTTCCGCCAGTTGTTTTTGCTGGGGATCCCTTTTTCTTGTTTGTCCGAGTGACCCTAATACATTTAAAATCTACATTTACAAAACAAAAAAAATCAAATAAAATCTCCTCCTGTGTAGGTCACAGATACTGCATGCTTTCGTTAGAATAAATTATATCCAGCACAGTCTGGCATTGTACATCCTGTAAAATAACTTCTCTGGAACCTCTACACTAAAGAAAGCCATTGCTGCTAGGTTAAACTCCAAGAACACTTTATTAAGAACATTAACAGACTAAATTCCAACATTCACTTAACTTTTATTTTTAAACAGAATTCTTTTTCCAAGATATAAACAATTTTTGTTTTGTTAAACTATAATACAGTGGGAGTTTAAAATCAATCGAGAAGATTTGGCTGTACAACAGCGAAGGAAGCTCCCACGGGAAATGGTATCTGGCAATCGCTCCTTCCCTTCGCCTGCCTGCAACTGTCTCCGTCTGCAGATTACCGCACAGAGTTACTCCAACTGTGAAACCATCTGATTTGTAAGTGTTGCCAGAATGTGGTCGTTTAGCCCCAAGTTTATTCTTCTCACTGCTGTGTTTGGTTGCAGTGTTAGTTGTGTTAGCAGGAAGAGCCTTCCTTTGCTGCATACAGGGACCGCAGAGTCTGAACAACTTTGTTAGTCAGCTTATTTGCACTTGTCAGGACTATTTTCTTGTAAATGATGTCCGTTTCTTTGATACTGTCAACCCAAGGCACCAGCTTGCGACCCTCTCTGCGTTTGGCCTCTGTCCAAGAGCCGCTGTATGAACCAGCCATCCAATGTACACTGAAGCCACTGCTAGTCTTCTCCACAACCCGGGCAATCTGAGGCCGGTCTTTATACTTGGGGCAGCAAATGGCAATCACGTCCATCACATCCACGGCCTCGTGCATCTGGGCACCCAGATCCCCCGCGTCTGACAGGCGCTTCGATCTTCTGGTGGCCTGTCAACAAGCAAGAGAGTGATTAACAGGCAACTGGTTGCAGGCCAGTGCGTGTGAATATCAGCAGTACAGCCAGACACTTAAAGAGTCTCTTACCCAGAGTAGGGGAATCAAGAACCAGAAAAGGTGACAGGGGAATAACAATGAAAACACAAAGTACTTGTACTAGAACTCCAGCATAAGCATCAACTACGAAAACCAGGCCCAAAACCAAAGTATTATCCAACTAAATACACCAATTTACAATAAATGACAACATATGCGGAAAAACCCAGCTACCTACATATTAATTCTCTTTAAAAAAAACTAATCGTGTAGATGCCAGTATATCACTGGGGTTCTCAAGTGAACACCTCCCTGCACTGGTCTTTCATTGAGTTACGCCCACAACACCTCGGGAAGGCTCAACAGTTAGTTCTGGCTTCCCAGAACAACCCCTCTCAACATTTGCCCCCACCATCTGCTCTCAACACCTGCCCTCAACACCTGCTCCCACATGCAGGAGAAATGTTCCCAATGTTTCTCCTGCATCTAAGTCTAAGAATAAAGGGGAGGCCATTTAAAATTGAGGTGAGAAAAACTTTTTCACCCAGAGTTGTGAATTTGTGGAATTCACTGCCACAGAGGGCAGCGGAGGCCAATTCACTGGATGAATTTAAAAGAGAGTTAGATAGAGCTCTAGGGGCTAGTGGAATCAAGGGATATGGGGAGAAGGCAGGCACGAGTTACTGATTGTGGATGATCAGCCATGATCACAATGAATGCTGGCTCGAAGGGCCAAATGACCTCCTCCTGCACCTATTTTTTTATGTTTAATGTAGACACTGACGAAATTGTTTATCATCGAACTAGTGAAGATGACAAACAGGGCTGGTATCGCAGTACTGGAGGGCAGTCTCATAGTCTGGCCTTTGGCTAACAGGCCTACAAAGTCTCCACACTTCATTAGTAGGTTCCAATGTTCGAGTTACAAACAAAATCAACAGAGAAAGTTCTGGGGACATCTCAACCAGCATCGGGAGGTGACACAAGCTGCTGTGTCACTAAAAACGGACGATTGCTGCCAACTGATATGACAGAGGTGGCCCCACCTCTCTCTCAGTGACAGGAGACTGACTGACCCGTTCTCACTTCACTTGCTGCAGTCGGCTGGCTGGCGGACACAATGTTAATGCAGATTGTTGTTTAACATGGATGAGTAAACGTAAGCAATGTGTGTGCTGAGGAGCGGGAATGTGACTGCAGCAGTTGGAGCGCTGTGGTGTCTGCTCTCTTACCCCTGCAATGCCCCCACCCACTCTCTCCTCGCCATCACTGTCCTCGTCGTCAGTCTCCATGTTGTTCTTGGGGCTGCTGCCTCCCAGCAGTGCGTTGATGGCCTTGTTCCGCGCAGCCATGCTCGCCGACACCTCCCCGTCCTCGTCCTCCTCATCGGGATCCAGGTGTTCCATCAGCGTCTTGAACTGAAAGATTAACGGGAAGAGATCAATGACCCACACGCGGCATCACCGCGCGGCCTCACACGGCACCAACACGCGGCCTCACACGGCACCAACGCGCGGCATCACCGCGCGGCATCACCGCGCGGCCTCACACGGCATCACCGCGCGGCCTCACACGGCACCAACGCGCGGCCCCACACGGCACCAACGCCTGGCCTCACACGGCATCACCGCGCGGCCTCACACGGCACCAACGCATGGCATCACCGCGCGGCCTCACACGGCACCAACACGCGGCCTCACACGGCATCACCGCGCGGCCTCACACGGCACCAATGCACGGCATCACCGCGCGGCCTCACACGGCACCAACGTATGGCATCACCGCGCGGCCTCACACGGCACCAACACGCGGCCTCACACGGCATCACCGCGCGGCCTCACACGGCACCAATGCACGGCATCAACGCGCGGCTTCACACGGCACCAACGCGCAGCATCACACGGCACCAACGCGCGGCCCCACACGGCATCACCGCGCGGCCTCATACGGCACCAACGCACAGCATCACACGGCCTCACCGCGCGGCCTCACACGGCACCAACGCGCGGCATCAACGCGCAGCATCACACGGCACCAACGCGCAGCATCACACGGCACCAACGCGCGGCCCCACACGGCACCAATGCCTGGCCTCACACGGCATCACCGCGCGGCCTCATACGGCACCAACGCGCAGCATCACACGGCCTCACCGCGCGGCCTCACACGGCACCAACGCGCGGCATCAACGCGCGGCTTCACACGGCACCAATGCGCAGCATCACACAACATTCACGCCTGGCGAGCCAGAGGACAGTAACTGGGAACACTGGCAACGGGTGACATGGGAACAGCTCCATCCACCACCGCAAGAAACTGCAGCCCACACCATCACAAACCAACCTCCCTTCCACTGACCCCATCTACACCTCACGCTGCCTCTGCAAGGCCAGCAGCCCAGACCATCACACAAACCAACTCCCTTCCACTGACCCCACGCTCAAACCTCACGCTGCCTCGGCAAGGCCAGCAGCATAATCAAGGGCGAGTCGCACCCTGGCCACTCCATCTTCTCCCCTCTCCCATCGGGCAAGAGATACAGAAGTGTGAAAACGCACACCTCCAGATTCAGGGACAGTTTCTTCCCGGCTGTTATCAGGCAACTGAACCATCCCACCACAACCAGAGAGCAGTGCTGAACTACTATTTACCTCATTGGTGACCCTTGGGCTATCCTTGATCGGACTTTGCTAGCTTTACCTTGCACTGTAAATAGATTGATTGTCTTTCTGCTGACTGTACAGCAGGCAACAAAAGCTTTTCACTGCACCTAAATACATGACAACAAACTAAACTGAATTGACCAAGGACTGTTGGTATAAGAAAATAACTGCAGATGCTGGTACAAATCAAAGGTATTTATTCACAAAATGCTGGAGTAACTCAGCAGGTCAGGCAGCATCTCAGGAGAGAAGGAATGGGTGACGTTTTGGGTCGAGACCCTTCTTCAGACTGATCTGAAGAAGGGTCTCGACCCGAAGCGTCATCCATTCCTTCTCTCCTGAGATGCTACCTGACCTGCTGAGTTACTCCAGCATTTTGTGAATAAGGACTGTTGGTGTGGGCAGGTGGGGCCGAAGGACCTGTTTCCACTCTGTGTGACTCTGCTCGACTCCAGTGAGCATCTGAGGCAGAACATTTTAAATATTTCCAACACTTTGAATGAAGAAACTTGTTATTTCAGTATTAAATAATTCCATGTCCCGAGACCCACTTGTTGAACAAATATCATTAATCCTGCCCAACACTCGAGACTCTGTATCGTTTGATAAGATACTTTCTTCTTAAATTCAGTCCAGTCTTGGTTTCTCTCTGCAGTCATTTTGCTTTTTAATTTCACCCTGTGGCTTCTGTGCTCCACTAGTCCTGTAACGTTGAGCTCCCAATTTGTTTTAAGTGTGAGATGCTGCAATCAGGGGTAGGTCCAAGTCCATAGTTCCCTGTGTGACCCAGGTCAATAGGGCAGTGAAGAGCCGATCTGCCATGCTTGCCTTCATGGCCAGGCTACTAAACAAAAGTTGTTATGTTACAACCTTGTGAAACACTGGTTAGGCTGCATGCTGCAGTTCTGTTGCTACATTATAGGAAGGATGTGATTATGTTGGAGATTCACCAGGATATTGCCTGGACTGGAGGGCAAGTTACAGGCAGAGATTGGACAGGCCAGGCTTGCTTTACATAGAGAGTTGGCGGCATAGAGTGGTGAGCTGAACGCCCACGGTAAGGATGTCAAAAACAAGAGGGCCCAGGTTTAGGGTGAGGAAGGAGTTTGAAAGAGGAACCGAGAAGATTTTTTACACAGAGTGGTTGATATCTGAAACTCACTGCCAGAGGTGGTTGTTGAGTCAGGTACTATCGGGTAAGAGAGTTTTAGACAGACACTACAGTGTCAAGGTGTAGAACGATACAATCCTAATGTGGGCAAATGGTATTGGTGTAGAAGGGTACGAAGGTTGGTATGGACATGGTGGGTTGAAGAGCCTAGCCTATACATTATACAGAACACTTTTGTAACTGTCGAAGGTATCACAAAATGCTGGAGTAACTCAGCAGGTCAGGCAGCATCTCAGGAGAGAAGGAACGGGTGACGTTTCGGGTCGAGACCCTTCTTCGTTCCTTCTCTCCTGAGATGCTGCCTGACTTGCTGAGTTCCTCCAGCAGTTTGTGATACCTTCGATTAGTACCAGCACCTGCAGTTATTTCCCTCCACTACTTTGTAACTTAGTCGGCTGTTTACATGCTTGTACTGTATGCAAACAAAGAGTCTCACTGTACCAAGAGCACAAGTGCTCTGTACTGTGATAAAGTAGCAAGCAATCAACTCCATTTCTGATTTACCCATCTTTGCTCGTCCATGTTTGAAGGGATCTGTAATTGAATGTTTGCCTCGTTATAGTCTTTGGTCTGAACCCTCACGATATTTGCTTTTTAACACTGATTTACTTCAATCGTTGTTTGCATCCATTTTGGACAAAACAAATTTCAGCTCAACACTGAAAATCAAACACACATTGACACCAGAAATCCAAAATAAAAGCAGAAAATGCCCAGATCACTGAGTACGCCTGTACGGACAGAGAAACAGAGCTAATGTCACAGGTTGAAGCCCCTTTGCCAAACCAGGAGAGGGTTACGTTGCAGAGAGGATGGATAAAGCACGCTCAGGACAAATCTCACACAACCAGGTTGTGGCAGCTCCTGGTTTGTTGACATCAGATGTACGAGATACCCTCTTTGTCCCAGCAAATGAGAACTAAAAACCCCACAATAAACATACTCAGTCGTTGCTAATATTCGGGCCATGGGACAGGTCCCACTTAGCCAGAGGACATTAGTAGTCAGAGTAAACCAGTCAAAGTCAAAGGTGGCTGGCAGCTGAACTGGCCAGTTCTGATCTAGACAGGAGGGAGTAATGCAGGACATGTGCCATGGTCTTGCTGTCCACACAGCGGCAGCGTGTTCGCCCGCCCCGAATCGCGGGGCTCGGGTCGGCCCGCTGTGGACGTTTTACCGTCCAGCGCAGCCTGGAACGTGGCAACTTCAACAGCCTGACCGCAGGAGAAGACGGCAGGGGAAGAGAAAAGACATTCTGGCCTTCCATCACAGTGAGGAGGGAACTGGAGGAGACTCACTGTGATGGATGTTTCTTTTAGTTTGGTGTTGGTTTATGATTGTGTGTGTTATTGCTTATTTTTATTGCTCTTGTTGTTGGACTGTGGGTAATCTTTCATTTCACTGCACATTTATGTGTTTGTGACAAATAAACTTGACTATTGAAAATTAACTATTGTAGCTGCCACGTCTGCTTGTTTGGCCTCATATCAGATTTGATATCCCCTTTGTTCAAACCATTCCTCTCTCATCTCTTGTTTCTCTCTTCTTCAGTTATGAGGGTCTCAGACTTGACTTGTTAACTTTCTCCCTTCATCGACACCACCTAGCTAACATAAGGAACATTTCAGCCGATTGTTATTTTTACTACCCTCCCAAATGCAGTCTCCACTTCTGTAGAATGAATTCCATGTACACAGTCCTTAAATGAAGTAAGACACAAAATTGCTGGAGTAACTCAGCGGGTCAGACAGGATCTCTGGAGAAAAGGAATGGGTGACATCTCGGGGTGAGACCCTTCTTGTCCTGCTGAGTTACTCCAGCTTTTTGTGTCTATCTTCGGTTTGAACTAGCATTCCTTCCTACACACCTTGAACAAGGTAATTGGATTTGATAAACTCCAGGTAGACACAAAATGTTGGAGTAACTCAGCGGGTCAGGCAGCATCTCTGGAGAGAAGAAATGGGTGACATTTTGGGTCGAGACCCTTCTTCAGACTGATGTCAGGGGAGGGGGCGGGACAGAGATAGAATGTAGTCGGAGACAGGAAGACTAGTGGGAGAACTGGGAAGGGGGAGGAGAGGGAGGGAAAGCAAGGGCTACTTGAAGTTAGAGATGTCAATGTTCATACCGCTGGGGTGTAAACTACCCGAAATATGAGGTGCTGCTCCTCCAATTTGCGCTGGGCCTCACTCTGACAATGGAGGAGGCCCAGGACAGAAAGGTCAGACTGGGAATGGGAGGGGGAGTTTAAGTGCAGAGAAACCGAGAGAACAGGTAGGTTAAAGCGGACTGAGTGGATGTGTTCAGTAAAATGATCACCGAGCTTGTGCTTGGTCTCGCCGATATACAGGAGTTGAAAGCTGGAACAGCGGATACAATAGATGAGGTTGGAGGACGTGCAAGTGAACTTCTACCTCACCTGAAAAGACTGTCGGGGTCCTTGGATGGAGTCAAGGGGGGAGGTAAAGGGACAGGTGTTGCACCTCCTGCGGTTGCAGGGGAAAATAGCTGGGGAGGGGGTGGTTTGGGCGGGAAGGGGCGAGTTGACCAGGGAGTTATGGAGGGAACGGTCTCTGCAGCAAGCAGAAAGGGGTGGAGATGGGAAGATGTGGCCAGTAGTGGGATCCCGTTGGAGGTGGCTAAAGTGTTGGGAGGATTATGTGTTGTTTGCGACGGCTGATGGGGTGGAAGGTGAGGACAAGGGGGGCTCTATCCTTGTTTCGAATGGGGGAGGGGGAGCAAGTGCAGAGCTGGGGGATATCGAGGAGACCTAGCGAGAGGGTGACTAGTCTCCAGGTTTGTTGGAGACCACTGGGATCTCCGCACTGGAATGTTTTGAGTGGCGTCCAGCAGCTGGGATAATTTGTGTGGAGTTCAGTGACTGCAGCCACAGATTACATTCACTGTGTCAATATCCAATCACTGCCGCTACCAACTGCTAAACCCCTTCCCTAACCACTTTCAGACAATATATTCCTCAGGAGATACTTTCGGGTTAGGCTTTATCAATGGCTTCAGTTGATGATTTTAAGTGCACATTAATGGCCACACAGAGTCAACCTTGACCTAATGGGTGCCAATCTTCATCCTGGTCTTGACCAGTTTTTCACAAGATAGACAGGACGAGACACCAACCAAATCTGCTCACAATGCCCTGGTCAAGTTTGTTGCAACGTTGAAGTTACCATACAAAGGTCCAGCTTACATCTAAGTATTGTTTGACGATGCTCCTCTTGACTGACTCGGTAATCTCCGCATGGCCCACGCCATTCCTTAGGAAATCCAGCGTCTGCCTGGGGTTAAAGTGCACTCCTGATTTCCTGTTCACTGCCTTGTCGTACACTTTTGCAGATTCAGACGGAGAATACTTTTGGATTTTACTGGAAAATGAACAGATCAGAATGTTAGAGCACAGAACAGTACAGCATGGGAACAGGCCCTTCGGCCCACAATGTCTGTGCCAAACATGATGCCAAGTTAAATTAATCTCTGCTGCACATGATCCAGGAGTTTTGGTCTCCCAACTTGGGGAAGGACGCCCTTGCTATTGAGGCAGTAGGTTCACCAGGTTAATCCTTGGGATGGTGGGACTGTCATATGAGAAAAGATTGGAAAAACTGGGCTTGTATTCCTTCCACAAATTAGGAGACCAAAACTGCACACAATACTCCAGATGTGGTCTCACCAGGGCCCTGTACAATTGCAGAAGGACCTCTTTGCTCCTATACTGAAATCCTCTTGTTTTGAAGGCCAACATGTCATTAGCTTTCTTCACTGCTTGCTGTACCTGCACGCTTACTTTCAGTGACTGGTGTACAAGGGCACCAAGGTCTCGTTGCACTTTCCCTTTACCTAATCTGACACCATTGTGATAATAATCTGCCTCCTTATTTTTGCCGCCAAAGTGGATAACCTCACATTTATCTACATTATACTGCATCTGCCACGCATCTGCCCACTCACTCAACCTGTCCAGGTCACCCTGCAACCTCCTAACATCCTCTTCACAGTTCATACTGCCACCCAACTGTGTCATCTGCAAACTTGCTAGTGTTACTTCTAATTCCATCATCCATATCACTTCATGAATATATATTGTTGTAGCCACTCAGTTGTCCAAAGTGCCCGATGCTATTTTACATCTCATGGCTGCTTACATTGCCACTTGGTTTCACATCATCAGCAAGTTTAGAAAGGCAAATGCTGAGAGGGTCCAAGAGGATCTCGACAAGCTGAGTGACAGAGCACAGCATGGAAAAATGGTGAAATGCGTAGGAAGGAACTGCAGATGCTGATTCAAACCGAAGGTAGACACAAGATGCTGTGGTAACTCAGCGGGCCAGGCAGCATCTCGGGAGAGAAGGAATGGGGGACATTTCGGGTCGAGACCCTTCTTTAGACTGAGAATGAAATGTCTCTAGACGGGAAACATGGAAACGCACCACAATTTATCAACAACCACCTCAGTAGTAAGCAATTGTACAAAAGGAAAGGGTTGCACCTCAACAGGCAGGGACCAGCATTCTGGCAGGCAGGTTTGCTGGGGCCGCCACTATTTATAATATATATTAATGATTTGGATGATGGAATTAGAAGTAACACGAGCAAGTTTGCAGATGACACAAAGCTGGGTGGCAGTGTGAACTGCGAAGAGGATGTTAGGAGGTTGCAGGGTGACTTGGATAGGTTGAGTGAGTGGGCGGATGCGTGGCAGATGCAGTATAATGTAGATAAATGTGAGGTTATCCCCTTTGGCGGCAAAAACAAAGAGGCAGATTGTTATCTCAATGGTGTCAGATTAGGTGATGGGGAAGTGCAACGAGACCTTGGTGTCCTTGGACTCCAGTCACTGAAAGTAAGCATGCAGGTATACAGCAGGCAGTGAAGAAAGCTAATGGCATGTTGGCCTTCATAACGAGAGGATTTGAGTACAGGAGCAAAGAAGTCCTTTTGCAGTTGTATAGGGCCCTGGTGAGACCGCACCTGGAGTACTGTGTACAGTTTTGATCCCCTAATTTGAGGAAGGACATCCTTGCTATTGAGGCAGTGCAGCGTAGGTTCACGAGGTTAAGCCCTGGGATGGAGGGACTGTCATATGAGGAAAGATTGAAATGACTGGGCTTGTACTCACTGGAGGAGAGAGGGAATCTTATAGAGACGTAAAAAATTATAAAAGGATTGGACAAGCTAGATGCAGGAAAAAATTTCCCAATGTTGGGGCAGTCCAGAACCAGGAGCCACAATCTAAGAATAAAGGGGAGGCCATTTAAAACTGAGGTGAGAAGAAACTTTTTCACCCAGAGAGTTGTGAATTTGTGGAATTCCCTGCCACAGGCAGTGGAGGGCAATTCACTGAATGAATTTAAAGAGAGTTGGATAGAGCTTGAGGGGCTAGTGGAATCGAGGGATATGGGGAGAAGGCAGGCACAGGTTACTGATTGTGGATGATCAGCCATGATCACAGCCGGTACTGGCTCGAAGGGTCAAATGGCCTCCTCCTGCACCTATTTGCTACGTTTCTATGTTTCTAGTGGCCAATTTTGACCTGACAGGAAAGGCAGCAGAGGATTGACCAGGATCCCGTGAAACGGAAGGACAAGCTTAAGAAACTAATGAATGAAGAATATCTCAACCACGTCACCCATTGGGACAGAACCCCCAGGGTATTGTATAATATAATAGAATACTAGCTATTTGAGCCATTGGTTACGTTTTACTTCAGGTACACGTTGCGGTTTGGGTCAGCAGGACATCAGGGTTGTATGAGGCTGTGTTCAGCATCCAAGCATCTCCTCGTACCTGTCAGAGAAGCCGTAAAGATTCTTCAGGTGCTGCTTCAGGACCAGCAACAGCAGAATTCCCTGAGAGGCATTGACAAATTCGAGGAGAGGAGTGGAGTCAGGAGGCAGCCACGATAGCACGTCTTCCAGATCATCCTCATCGTCACTGGAGTCGGAGCTGAAGCGTTTGCGTGACTTGCGGGGGGGCCGCTGTGACTCATCCTCACTCCCGCTGTCTTCCGAATGGGCCAACGGTTTCTCCTTCGGCATCGGTTCTTTCAATAGAGACTGAAAATCACAGTCAGTAACAAAATTAAAATGCTAAATGTTTGCTTTAAAACATTCCAATGCTGATACAGTTAACTGTTGAAGGAATTATTACTGAATTAAATGCAATAAACACTTGGATTAAAAGATGCTAGGATGATTCAAAAGGCTTTTGGCACATTGGCCTTCATCAGTCAGAGTATTGAGTATAGAAGTTGGGAGGTCATGTTGCAGTTGTATAAGATGTTGGATAGGCCACATTTAGAGTATTGTGTTCAGTTGTGGGCACCATGTTAGAGGAAAGATGTTGTCAAGCTGGAAAGGGTACAGAGAACATTTCATAGGATGTTGCCAAAACTAGAGGGTGTGAACTATAGGGAGCGGTTGACTACGCTGTGACTCTTTTCCTTGGAGCGCAGGAGGATGAGGAGTGATCTTATTAGAGGTATATAAGGTCGTGAGAGGAATAGATCGGGTAGATGCACAGAGTCCCTAGCCCAGAGTAGAGAATCGAGGAGCTGTGGACACAGGTTTAAGGTGAAGAGGAAAAGATTTAACAGGGATCTAAAAGGGGTAACCTTTTCACATAACGGTTGGTAGGTGTAAGGAATAAGCAGCCGGAGGAGGTAGTTGAGGCAGGGACTATTGCAACGCTCAAGAAACAATTACATGGATAGGACAGGTTTAGAGGGATACTAGGCGGCCCATTGGGTTCCTGTTGTGATAGCGGTTGATGAAAAAAAAGACACAATTTTAATATTATTGAGTGGTCAAACTTTAACTTGAAGAAAATCAGAGCATTTACCTCAGGAGTCATCGTTCAACGAAGCACGCGTTTAATGACAACATCAAACACGGAAGTATTTGATCAAAATGGCGATGTTTATTTTATGGGGTGTGTGTCCAAAATACAGGCAAAACGGTACACGATAGTGCAACAATTTCACGATGAGATTTTTAGTAATATATAGATAGATATAGATGGGCCAAATGAAGGCAGGTGGGAATAGTGTAGCTGGGATATGTTAGTCAGTGTGGGCAAGTTGAACCAAACACCCCGTTTCCATGCTGTGTGACCTGGAACTAGTTTCACCGTTTCCGTTTTGTCAAGTAGATCGCTCGTACTCACCTCCCTGAAGGACTGCAGCAGATTACTACCAGAGACTGAGAGTGTGATGTCAATGTGGTGCATGATGAACAGAGGCTCCTCCTGCGTCTGGAATGGGAAGCAGGCCAGATTGTCCGCAATGTACAGCAGCAGGTTCACCTCAGTTTTCTGCACAGGAAGAAAGCAGAGTCTGACAAAGTTCCAGCTCCCAGCTCAGGTAACCAACCTAACCTTTCTAATCAATTCCCTTTTCCACCACAAACAACCTTTGTTTAGGAGGGAACCAAAGATAGACACAAAAGGCTGGAGTAACTCAGCGGGTCAGGCAGCATCTGTGGAGAACATGGACACAGAGTGCTGGAGTAACTCAGCATGTGGGTCAGGCAGCATCTGTGGAGAACATGGACACAGAGTGCTGGAGTAACTCAGCGGGTCAGGCAGCATCTGTGGAGAACATGGATAGGTGACGTTTCACAGAGTGCTGGAGTAACTCAGCGGGTCAGGCAGCATCTCTGGAGAGAAGGAATAGGTGACTTTTGGGTCAAGTCACTGACAGCCACCCAGACAAAGCCCCCTTTATTGCCACTCTTTGCCTTCTGCCACCCAGCCAACCTGATAGCCATGCTGGTATCTGCCCTCTGATACCATGGGCACTTATCGTCCTCGCATGTGGCTTTCTGGAAATCTACGTAAACAACATCTACTGACTTTCCTTTGTCCTGCTCTTTACTTCTTCAAAGAATTCCAGCAAATTTGTCAAGCAACACCTCCCCTTCACAAAGCCATGCTGATTTCAGCCTATTTTATCGTGAACTGTCTGGAACCTGAACCTTTTGTCTAATATTCTCACTCTCTTCAATCCTGCTAATACATGTTACCCAAGGATTTTATGAATCATTCAAAGCTTCCAATTCTTTTTACTATAATAATGAATTCCCACAGCAATATCACACACACAATTACATCCAGCTTACTTGTTTCCAAATACATCCTCTGGTTATTTTTTCTGGCAACAGACATATCTGACTGACACTGACACACACTAAAGGACACAGAGTGCTGGAGTAACTCAGCGGGTCGGGCAGCATCTGTGGAGAACATGGATAGGTGACGTTTCACAGAGTGCTAGAGTAACTCAGCGGGTCAGGCAGCATCTGTGGAGAACATGGATAGGTGACGTTTCACAGAGTGCTGGAGTAACAGCAGGTCAGGCAGCATCTGTGGAGAACATGGATAGGTGACGTTTCACAGAGTGCTGGAGTAACTCAGCGGGTCAGGCAGCATCTGTGGAGAACATGGATAGGGGACGTTTCACAGTGTTGGAGTAACTCAGCGGGTCAGGCAGCATCTGTGGGGAACATGGATAGGTGACGTTTTGGGTGGAGACCCTTCTTCGGATGGATTGTGTGTGGGTGGTAGTGGACGAGAAGAAAGCTGGAAAAGTGGGAAAGCTGGAAATTGGCACACACTACCCTGGTATATCATCCCATTTGACTGGAAATGAAGCATGCACCATAAACATGGCGGATTGTCAACTTACTGCACTGTCATCGAATAAGTTGAGTAAGGCGATGAGGAAGGCGCGTCGATGTTGTCGGTTTCCCCGGATCATGCTGTAGAGATGTGAACACAAAGCGGTCACACTCTCCTCCTGTCTGAAGCCACGGATTATTTCCTTCATCTCAGAGTGGATGGATAGTTGAAGTTGGTACGACATCTTCATCCCTGCTACTGCTTTCATCTGGGAAAACAGTACACACGCTTTTTACCCTTTCAAACAGATTTAAATCCATCATTTTACATACATGTGTGCAATACATTCCAAAGCACGACTATAGCCTGGCTTTTGTTTTGCGCAATATTGGCAATTTTTTATTTATTGAACTTTTTTTGTTTGTTTATGTATCTATTGAGTATTGTGTTTAAAAACCTCTTCTGCTTCTGCAAATAAGAATATCATCGTTCAGTTGCGGCACATATGACAGTTAAACACTCTTGACTCTCTTGAGTTTGCACAGCATATTTTGCACTTTCCCTATTTTTCCCTTTGTATTTATTGTCTTCTGAAAATTATGACTGAATTTTCATCCAGAATACAAGACTTGCTGTGCATGATAATTTATCCCCATTTGGGAATTTGGCTCAGCTTAAACGAGGCAGACACAAAATGCTGGAATAACTCAGCACCTCGGGAGGGCAGGAATAGGAGACATTTAGGTCGAAACCCTTCAGACTGATCAGTCTGAACAAGGGTCTCGACCCGAAACGTCACGCATTCCTTCTCTCCCGAGATGCTGCCTGACCTGCTGAGTTACTCCAGCATTCTGAGTCTACCTTCGATTTTAACCAGCACCTGCAGTTTTTCCCTACCCAATGGCCAGCGTAAATCTGGCTGCCACACGTGAGCACTATTGGAAAAAAAATCCATTAAAAAACCCGTTTGTTTCAGAGTAGACTTTTTAAAAAAGCTGTTAAAAGTTAAAAATCCTGAAAAAAACGGGGGGGAGGGAATGGAGTGGGTGAGTTGGGGGGGGGGGGGGTGGTGGATGGCGTGGGTGAGTTGGGGGGGGGGGGGAGGGCGGTGGGGGGATGGAGTGGGTGAGTTGGGGGGGAGGGCGGTGTGGGGATGGAGTGGGTGAGGGGGGGGGAAAAGGGGAAGAGTCGGGGAGTGTGCTACATCAATGCAGGAGAGCTTTGGGTCCAACAGATGGCCGCCGGATACGCGCGTGCGCGGTTGGGGGAGTGTTACTATGTTGTTTTCAGCTCCGGCGCATGTGCAGTTGGGGGAGGGTTGCCATTTTGTGTTCAGCTCTGACCACACGCTTGACGCCTGATTGGTCCGGGAGGAACGCCGGCGATCCCTGCTCTGATTGCTCGCCGGCAAGTCCTGATTTGCTCCTGCTGCTCACCCCCATGTGGGGTCCATTGATTGGCTACAACCTCCCGCTCGACGCCCGATTGGCCCGGGTCCCCACGTTGGGTCGAATGACTGGTTCCGACCTCCCGCTCGACGCGATTGGTCTGGGTCCCACGTGGGGGGGGGGAGCAGTTTCTTCCCGCTCAAAGCAACTGCCATCGCAGTCGAGCTGGCACTGCTGCTGAATGAGAGCACAGTCTCGAGGATCTCCAAGAGAGGATTTTACCCATAAAAATCAAAAACATTCCAGATGAGATTTATTTAATTTTTAAGAAAAAAACGCCATTTATTTGAAAGAACAAACGCGATTTTCCCATGTCACGATGGGAACCCAATGAGTCCACTCGGTCTAATATATCATTAATATGTGTATGTATGTATATATATATATATATATATATGTATGTTCCTGAAATACAGCCACGATAGCACAACAATTATAGGGGCACCTTACTCAACATTCGCCTGTGGTGTGCAGTATCATGTTTCATTCAAATTGTTGCACTATCGTTTGGACACACGCCCCATAAAATAAACATCGCCAGTTTGATCTAACACTTCCGTGTTCAATCTTGTCATTAAACGCGTGCTTCGTTGAACGATGACTCCTGAGGTAAATGCTCACATTTTCTTCAAGTTTGACCACTCAATAATATGAAAATTGTGTGTCTTTTTTCTCACCAACCGCTGTCACATCGGGAACCCAACGGGTCGTCCAGTTTCACCTAAAGCCTAACCAGTGATTTGGGAAAGATTTGGCATAACTTTGATGCTTTCACTCTTCATCACAAGTTATAAAACTAAGGGTTTGATACAGGTCTTTGAAAAAAGGCAAATAATATTTTCTAACAAAAGACCCAAAGAGCTGGAGTAGCTCCGTGGGTCAGGCAGTATATCTGGACAACATGGATAGGTGACCTATCGGGTCGGGACCCTTCTTCAGACTGATTGTGGAGGTTGGAAGCAAGCTGGGAGAGGAGGGGCAGGACAAAGCCTGGCAGGTAATAGGTCGATACAAGTGAGGAGGACGGTTTCTGATGGGCAGATGGTTGGACAGAGATCATAGAAAATAGGTGCAGGAGTAGGCTATTTGGCCCTTCGAGCCAGCACCGCCATTCAATACGATCATTTCTTATGCTCTTATCAATGACCACTTACGGAAGAGAACTGACCTTGCTCTTTCTGGTTACTGAGGTTTACAACCACTGCATGAAGTCAATAGACTGCAGGAGGTCTCCACGCAAAGTTCAATGCTGTGGCTCCTGACTGACCTGAGGTTAGACTTTTCTCAGCATCCTGAAATCTGTGCCACACCAATGCCTAATCGATGAGCATGATCAAGAATCAGGGAGGGAGAGAGAGAGAGAGAGAAAGTAACTCACATGTACAAATCCAGTGTACTTTTTATCTATTTCCACCAGCTGTTGATCCGATTTGCTACGCATGGCAGATTCCGGATCTGTTCCAATGGCAATCAGGTATGGCACGCACTGTGGAATAAGCAGCAAACACTGGTTGCATGATCTAAAGAATGCACAGCAACAATTCAAAGACAAGCTCCTTCCTTCCTTGATGATACACAAGAAGCAGAGGCATTGAAATGCAAGCATTGACACCTCCACGCCCAGTCTGAAACAAACATACGATATATGCCCGACGAAGGGTCCCGACCCGAAACATTCACATTCTGCGGAGATGCTGCCTGACCCATTGAGTTACTCCTGCACTTTTGTTGGTAAACTACCTTCTGCAGTTCCTTGCTTTTACACAACATGGGCGGCATGGTGGCGGAGTTGCTACCTTCTTTGTCTCCTGTCTTTTAATCCCTGGCCTTTGTCCAATCATTTGATATTAAACCCCTTCCTCACGTGTACCCACCCATTATTTGCCACGCTTTATCATGTCCCTTTTCTCTTCCAGACTCCCTCCAACCCCATCACAATCAGAATGAAGAAAGGTCCCAACCCGAAACGTCACCTATCCATGTTCTCCAGGAGCTGCCTTCTACTGAGTTATTCCAGCATTTTGCCTTTTTCTGTAAACCAGCATGTAGAAACATAGAAAATAGGTGCAGGAGTAGGCCATTCGGTCCTTCGAGCCTGCACCGCCATTCAATATGATCATGGCTGATCATCCAGCTCAGTAACCTGTACCTGCCTTCTCTCCATACCCCCTGATCCCTTTAGCCACAAGGGCCACATCTAACTCCCTCTTAAATATAACCAATGAACTGGCCTCAACTACCTTCTGTGGCAGAGAATTCCACAGACTCACCACTCTCTGTGTGAAGAAATGTTTTCTCATCTCGGTCCTAAAAGACTTCCCCCTTACCCTTAAGCTGTGACCCCTGGTTCTGGACTTCCCCAACATCGGGAACAATCTTCCCGCATCTAGCCTCTCCAACCCCTTAAGAATTTTATATGTTTCAATAAGATCCCCCTCAGTCTTCTAAATTCCAGCGAGTATAAGCCTAGTCTATCCAGTCTTTCTTCATATGAAAGTCCTGCCATCCCAGGGATCAATCTGGTGAACCTTCTCTGTACTCCCTCTAAGGCTAGAATGCCTTTCCTCAGATTAGGAGACCAAAACTGTACACAATACTCCAGGTGTGGTCTCACCAATGCCCTGTACAACTTCAGCAGAACCTCCCTGCTCCTATACTCAAATCCTCTTGCTATGAATGCTAACATACCATTCGCATGTTGTGCATGTGCATGTTGTTCTTTGTCTCTCCACATCACCATCTATATCTCTCGTTTCCCTTATCCCTAACCAGTCTGAAGGGTCTCGACCCGAAAGGTCACCTATTCCTTCTCTCCAGAGCCTGTCTCACTGAGTTACTCCAGCTTTTTGTGTCTATCTTCGGTTTAAACCAGCATCTGCAGGTCCTCCTTACACAAAGAAACAACTGTATGTGCAACATCTTCCAGCATCACCTGGTCAGCATTTTGAAATCCCAGTGGGTAGACCAGTGGCACCAGGATCACAGCAGCTCCACTAAACGTCTACAGGTGGAGTGCAGACTGACTGGTTGCATCATGGCCTGGCCTGGTAATATGAACTGCCAGGAACAAATGTGACAACAGTGAGTGGTGGACACTGCCCAGTCCCTCACAGGTACTGACCTCCCCACCATCGAAGAGATCTCAAGGTGGCAGCCAGTATCAAAGACCAACACCACCCTAGCCATGCTCTCATCTTGCTGCTACCAATGGGAAGGTGGTACAGGAGCCTGAGATCTGTGACCTTCAGGTTCAGGAACAGCTTTTTCTCAGCGACCATCAAGCTCTTGGACACTGCACAACAGTAACGGACCCCTACCCTCAGCAGGTCCACCCTCTGTGAATTGTGTTTTTGGTTGCACTATGAACTGCGGTTTTGCAACATCATAGTCGGGATGCCTGATATTACTGATAATTTATTGTATTATTGATTATTGTATATTTCTCTCTGTGCATTGTGTTATGATGGTCTTTCCATGTTCCTGATGACCCAGACCCCCAGGTGGCAAAGATAAACAGCACTTTCTGAGAGTGTGCTGAGCAATAATCCTGAAGTTATTTGCTGAAAGCAAGTACGCTGTGCGGAGATTTGGGAAGTAAAATGGATTACATAGAAACATAGAATATATGTGCAGGAGGAGGCCATTTGGCTCTTTGAACCAACACCGCCATTCATTGTGATCATGGCAGATCATCCACAATCAGTAACCCTTGCCTGCCTTCTCCCCGTATCCCTTGATTCCACTAGCCCCTCGAGCTCTATCTAACTCTCTCTTAAATTCATCCAGTGAATTGGTCTCCATTGCCCTCTGTGGCAGAGAATTCCACAAATTCACAATTCTCTGGGTGAAAACGTTTTAAATGGCCTCCCCTTTATTCTGAGACTGTGGCCCCTGGTTCTGGACTCCCCCAACATTGGGAACATTTTCCTGCATCGAGCTTGTCTAGTCCTTTTATAATTTTATATGTCTCAATAAGATCCCATCTCATCCTTCTAAGCTCCAGTGAATATAAGCCCAGTCTTTCCTCATATGACAGTCCCGCCATCCCAGGGGTTAACCTCGTGAACCTACGCTGCACTGCCTCAATAGCAAGGATGTCCTTCCTCAAATTAGGAGACCAAAACTGCATACAATACTCCAGATGTGGTCTATACAACTGCAGAAGGACTTCTTTGCTCCTGTACTCCTGGTCAGGAAGGCCAGCTCTGGAGTATCCTGGGTTGCCCCCTCGACTCAGTACAGGCGGATGATGGAGAGAGGAGGATGATGGCAAAGATAACATCGCTGCTGGACAACGATGCAGGACACTGTCACTGCACTGTGTAGCTCCTTCAGTGACAGACTCCTTCATCTCAAGTGCGTGAAGGAGAGATATAGGAGGTCCTTCCTTCCCGCTGCTGTGAGACTGCACAACCAGCACTGCTCCCAGCAGACCAGTCAACAGTAACAGTTAAGGAATACACAGTAAACTGATGACAATTTATCCTTGTCTTTACTTTTATTTATAATGAATGTCTCTTGCTATCCACTTTGCTGATGTAACACTGTGAATTTCCCCGGTGTGGAACAATAAAGGAATATATTATTATTATTATTATTACTCAAATCCTCTCGTTATGAAGGCCAACATGCCATTAGCTAACTTCACTGCCTGCTGTACCTGCACGACAACTTTCAGTGACTGGTGTACAATGACACCCAGGTCTCGCTGCACTTCCCCTTTACCTAATCTGACACCATTGAGATAATAATCTGCCTCCTTATTTTTGCCGCCAAAGTGGATAACCTCACATTTATCTACATTATACTGCATCTGCCACGCATCTGCCCACTCACTCAACCTGTCCAAGTCACCCTGCAACCTCCTAACATCCTCTTCGCAGTTCACACTGCCACCCAGCTTTGTGTCATCCGCAAACTTGCTAGTGTTACTTCTAATTCCATCATCCAAATCATTAATATATATGGTAAACAGTTGCGGCCCCAACACCGAGCCTTGCGGCACTCCACTCGCCACTGCCTGCCATTCTGAAAAGGACCCGTTTACTCCTACTCTTTGCTTCCTGTCTGCCAACCAATTCTCTACCCATGTCAATACCCTACCCCATTACCATGTGGTCTAATTTTGCCACATCCCTGCGTTTAACACTGGGTTCCACAGTCATGTGTGGCCATAATCCCAGCATATTGACACCTCTCACCTATCAAAATCTTTGAGGAATCATAACATAGAGCCATACAGTGTGGAAAACAGACCCTTCAGCCCAACTTGCCCACAATGACCAACATGTCCCCGCTACACTAGTCCCACATGCCTGCATTTGGCCCATATCCCCCCAAACCTGTCCTATCCATGTATTTGTGTAAATGTCTCTTAAACGTTGGGACAGACCAAATACGAAAAATCAGACCAAGTATGAAGTTGCAAATAAAATGGTTGACTCTCACATCTACACGCTTCTGAAAGTGAAGAAGCATATGGATAGGAAAAGCAAGAAGGGAAGCACGCAGCCCGAGCCCTGCAGAAAGAGCATTTAAATGGAAATCAACAAGGCAAAGGGACAATAGACACAAAAAATCAGAATAACAGCGGGTCAGGCAGCATCTGTAGAGAACATGGATAGGTGATGTTTCACAGAGTGGTGGAGTAACTCAGCGGGTCAGGCAGCATCTGTGGCGAACATGGATAGGTGATGTTTCACGGAGTGGTGGAGTAACTCAGCGGGTCAGGCAGCATATGTGGAGAACATGGATAGGTGACGTTTCACAGAGTGCTGGAGTAACTCAGCGGGTCAGGCAGCATCTCTGGAGAGAAGGAATGGCTGACATTTCGCGTTGAAACCGTTCTTTAGACTTGTGTGGGAGGTACATAGATAAGGCAAAGAGAAAATACTGGCTGGTAGCGTCAAAGAGGCATGCAATGTGGAAACAGGCTCTTTGGTCCAACTGGCCCATGTCTGCCAACATGCCCCATCTACACTAGTCCCACCGACCCGTGCTTGGCCCATAACCCTCTAAACCTGTCCTATCCAGGTATCTGTCTAATTGTCTCCTAAATGTTATCGTAATACCTACAAGGAAAGTCAAGTGAAACTCCTTGGTTCCTAAATATGTCATTGGAAAGTGGATAATACCTCACACAGATTAAAGTGGTAACAATTAGGGGGTCACTCGTCAAGGCTCACACGAAAAATACTTCCCCTGAAGGTCGAGCCTATCGAACACTTCCTCAAAGGATGATGAAAGCAGAGTCTCTGTATACTTTTACAGCAGAGACAAATAGACGCAAGGAAGTTAAAGGTTGCCACAGGTGGATGGAAATTCAGAGGGTCAGAATGAAATCAGGACACAGAGCAAATACAAATTAGTGCAACAGTTAAAAATAGTTATAGGTTTCATGGATAATGTTTAAATATAGAATTGAGCATTTAATCACTTCTGCCATATAGACGCACAACTTACTTGAACAGGGTGGACCAAGCCCTGGTTTAGCGTCAAAGCAATGACATTAAGTGCAAAATTACGAACTGGAGAATGGGTGTGGAAGAATGCTTCTAGAACCTGCTTGAGGTATAGCTGCATGATGGAACTGCTCATTCCTGAGGAAATGTCACCCATTTCCTTGAGATCTTCCTGTTTGGCCACTTTCTTCCCTGTGGGAATAAAAGACAGAAATCAAATCTAAGTACCAGTGTACATCTTTGGTTCAGTTACAGCGCGGAAACAGGCCCTTCGACCTACCGAGTCCGCACCAACCAGTGATCCCTGCACATTAACACTATCCTACACACTTGGGGAAATTTACATTTATACTAAGCCAATTAACCTACAAACCTGCACGTCTTTGGAGTGTGGTAGGAAACCGAAGATCTTGGAGAAAACTCACGCAGGTCACGGGGAGAACGTACAAACTCCTTACAGACAGCACCCGTAGTCAGGATCAAACCCGGGTCTCTGGCGCAGTAAGGCAGCAACTCTACTGCTGAGCCACTGTGCCGTTCAATCTAATCCCAATGTTTCTCCTTTCCACCTGGATTGTGATTTTCTACACTCATCGTCCACAACTTCACGTTAACGCTGCTGCTAAACCGCTTGTCCACTCCCAACGGTTTGCATCGTTCCCTGTTCAGAAACGGGAGAGGGCTGCACTCCATCTCAGGGGTAGTACTGCAGTTGAATTACCTCAGCAGGGGCTACTCAAACACCACAATGAATTCCACTGAGAATTTACATTCAGGTAACTAAATCAACATGGAAAATGGATCACATTTAGAAAACAATTGAGTTTTCAAAAGAATCTATCTATTTTCTTCATTATCCATCAGGGGGGAAAAAAAAACACTTTCCTCATTCAATCCAGCTTGTTTAATACTTCACACCACTAAAGTGGTCGACTTTCAAATGCCATACCATGCCAATAACCCGCCATCCCTCGAACAAATAATCAGAAATGCAAAAGAGCACATGTTGGATTCTTCCAGCTCAAACCGTACTGACAATTACCATACTGAGCAAAACATTTATAGAAGCCTGAAGTCCCACACCACAAGGTTCAGGAACAGCTAAATACACATAAGGGCACAAAGTGCTGGAGTAACTTAGCATCTGGGTCAGGCAGCATCTGTGGAGAACATGGATAGGTGATGTTTCACAGAGTGCTGGAGTAACTCAGCGGGTCAGGCAGCATCTGTGGAGAACATGGATAGGTGACGTTTCACAGAGTGCTGGAGTAACTCAGCGGGTCAGGCAGCATCTCTGGAGAACATGGATAGGTGACATTTTAGGTTAGGACCGTTCTTCAGACAGATCGTAAGGGGAGTAATGAAAGACGCAGGAGAGGAGGCGTAGAACAGTGTGGCAGGTAATAGCTGAACACAGACGGGGGGAGGTTTGAGAGGCAGATGATTGGAGAAAGGCTAAAACTGAAAAAAAGGTATGTGATATAAGGATTGCAGAGTTGGGAATTGTGAAGCCAGAGGAAGGAATGTAGGTGGAGGGGGAGAAGGAATACGTGTGAGCCCATAGGGGAGGGAAAGTAAGGGGGGTGTGGGGAGAAAGAGGGGGGTGAGGTTATTGTCAGAGGTTACCTAATATTGGAATTTTCAATGTTTGTGCCGTTGAATTGTGAGCTACCCAAGTGCAATATGAGGCGCTGTTCCTCCAGTTTGCGTGTGGCCTCACTCTGTCAATGGAGGAGGCCCAGGATAGAAAGGTCAGCAAAAGGTGTTAGAAATAGCAGCAAGTGGGAGATCCAGCTGGCCTTGGCGGACCCAGTGCTAGTTTTTGGCCGAGTCCACACTTGGTTTCGCCAATGTACAGGAGGCAGCATCGGGAACACCAGATGCAGTGGATGGGGTTCGAGGAGGTGCACGTGAACCTGTCTCTCCTGGAAGGACTACTGAGGCCCCTGGATGGAGGAGAGAGAGGAGGCATAGGGACACGTGTTACATCTCCTGCAGTTGCAGGGGAAAGTACCTGGGGAGAGGGTGGTTTGGCTGAGTGGACCAAGGAGTTGGGTCGGAAGTGGTCTTGGAGGGAGGTGGAAGGGGTGGAGATGTGAGGACATGACTGGTGGGAAAATGTTGGAGATAATGAAATGTCAAAGGATGATATGTTAAAAAAGAGCAAAAGATTCACAAATACATAACTGTCAAAGGACAGATTAGTTGTGAAGTAGGTTTTTGGCATGCTGGCCAACAGAGAGTAGAGTGGTTGGGACATTAGGCTACAATTGTACAAGACATTGGTGAGGCCATACTTTGAGTACTGTGTACAATTGTGCCACCCTGCTATAGGAAAGATGTCATTAAGCTGGAAAGAGTGCAGAGAAGAATTCAGACGATGTTGCCAGGACTCAAGGGACTGAACTATAGGGGGAAGTTAGGCAGGCAAGGACTTTATTCCTTGGAGTGAAGGAGGCTGAGGAGTGATCTGATAGAGATGTACAATCATTAGGGGAATAGATAGATTGAATAAACAATCTTTATCCGGAAAAACATACACAGGTGCTCCCTGGCTTGCGATGTTTTGACTTGCATTAGTTGGACTTTGCGATGGTGTAAACGGCAGCGACCCGTAGCGACCGCCGCTCGCCTCCAGCCACGTGATCGCGCATGCTCAATGTATTTCCACTTACAATACGTTTGGTTTCCGATGGGTTTCTCGGAACGGAACCCCATCGGAAGCCAAGGAGCACCTGTGATCCAGAAAAGCTCTGGAACAGAGGGTGCTGGAAAAATTAATGTTCAACTGTAGAGTACATAGGGTAGATTGCAGGAGTGTGTTTCTCATGTAGAAACATAGAAAATAGGTGCAGGAGTAGGCCATTCGGCCCTTCGAGCCTGCACCGCCATTCAATATGATCATGGCTGATCATCCGGCTCAGTAACCTGAACCTGCCTTCTCTCCATACCCCCTGATCCCTTTAGCAAAAAGGGCCACATCTAACTCCCTCTTAAATATAGCCAATGAACTGGCCTCAACTACCTTCTGTGGCAGAGAATTCCACACTCACCACTCTCTGTGTGAAGAAATGTTTTCTCATCTCGGTCCTAAAAGACTTCCCCCTTATCCTTAAGCTGTGACCCCTGGTTCTGGACTCCCCCAACATCGGGAACAATCTTCCCGCATCTAGCCTCTCCAACCCCTTTAGAATTTTATATGTTTCTATAAGATCCCCCCTCAGTCTTCTAAATTCCAGCGAGTACAAGCCTAGTCTATCCAGTCTTTCTTCATATGAAAATCCCGCCATCCCAGGGATCAATCTGGTGAACCTTCTCTGTACTCCCTCTAAGGCAAGAACGTCTTTCCTCAGATTAGGAGACCAAAACTGCACACAATACTCCAGGTGCGGTCTCACCAAGGCCCTGTACAACTGCAGTAGAACCTCCCTGCTCCTAAACTCAAATCCTCTTGCTATGAATGCCAACATACCATTCGCTTTCTTCACTGCCTGCTGCACCTGCACGCTTGCTTTCAATTACTGGTGCACCATGACACCCAGGTCACGTTGCATCTCCCCTTCTCCTAATCGTTCACCATTCAGGTAATACTCTGCTTTCCTGTTCTTGCCGCCAAAGTGGATAACCTCACATTTATCCACATTATATTGCATCTGCCATGCATTTGCCCACTCGCCTAATCTATCCAAGTCACTCTGCAGCCTCCTAGCATCCTCCTCGCAGCTAACACTGCCACCCAGCTTCGTGTCATCCGCAAACTTAGAGATGTTGCATTCAATTCCCTCGTCCAAATCATTAATATACACTGTAAATAACTGGGGTCCCAGCACTGAGCCTTGCGGTACCCCACTAGTCACTGCCTGCCATTCCGAAAAGGACCCGTTTATTCCTACTCTTTGCTTCCTGTCCGCCAACCAATTTTCTATCCACCTCAACACTGAACCCTCAATACCGTGTGCTTTAAGTTTGTACACCAATCTCGTATGTGGGACCTTGTCGAAGGCCTTCTGAAAGTCCAGATATAACACATCGACTGGTTCTCCCTTATCCACTCTACTAGTTACATGTATGGGGCATCTCAAACTAGAGGGCCTAGGTTTAAGGTATGAGAGACGAGCTGTAAAGTGGACGAGGGTAAATCTTTTACACAAAGGCTAGTTGGATTCTGGAATGAGCTGCCAGAGGTGGTGCTGGAGGCAGGAACAATAACAACATTTAAATGACATTTGGATAGGCTTGAGTGGGCAAGGGATGGAAGAACAAGGAATTAATGCACGCAAGTGTGATTCGTGTGAGTTTCACCATGGTTGGCACAGATGTTATGGGCTGAAGGGTCTGTTTCAAGGCTGTACAACTCTATGACTAGGATTACTTTCTTCTTAAAATCATTTCTTTACCTCTCGTGGTGCTTCCAAAGAACAACATGTTTCTGCTATGAATTTCCTTTATACTTGTGCTCTTTTCTTGGTATTGGCTTTCCTAACAATCTATGCCAACCTGGCAGATTGTTCAGGTGCCTTAATATAAAAGTTTAGAAGGTAGTCAGGTGGCAGTGGGACATCAATGTGTTGTTGAAATGTGTTGTTGAAATGTGTTGAAGAATGGCAGATGGACTTTGATCCAGACACTGAGGGAGGATGCATTTTTTGAGTATTAATAAGGCTGGGACACCACCATGAATGGTGAGGTCTTAGCAAGTATTGAAAACATAGGGAGCCTAAGGATTCTCGAAGATGGCAGCAAGGCAAGTAATGTAGTTAAGAGGCATATGGGACGGCTTTCATTAATTGGGGCATTGAGTACAAGAACAAGGAGGTTACACTGCACCTATATGAGCTGGAGTACTGAGTGCGGTGCTGGTCACCACACTGTCGGCAGGATGTGAAGGCACTGGAGACGGTGCAGAAGAGATCCACCAGGATGTTCCCTGGGACGGAGCAGTCCAGCTACGAGCAGAGACTATTAAAGCACGGTGGCGCAGCGGTAGAGTTGCTGCCTTACAGCGAATGCAGCGCCGGAGACCCGGGTTCTATCCCGACTACGGGCGCCGTCTGTACGGAGTTTGTACGTTCTCCCCATGACCTGCGTGGGTTTTCTCCGAGATCTTCGGTTTCCTCCCACACTCCAAAGACATACAGGTTTATAGGTTAATTGGCTTGGTAAATGTAAAAACTGTCCCTAGTGGGTGTAGGACAGTGTTAATGTGTGGGGATCGCTGGTCGGCGCAGACCCGGTGGGCCGAAAGGGCCTGTTTCCGCGCTGTATCTCTAAACCAGACCTCGCAATATTTGATTTTACAAATTCATAATTTTGATGTTCAAAATTCAGAATTTTACATCAAAATGCATAATATGTTGCGTAATGCAACTTTTCACCAAAACAAAAGTATGCACGCCAAATGCGCATACGTGTCGCGCTACGTTCATGTGTGAAAAACGACTATTATATCCAACAGTCTGTAGTTCTTGGACTACATGTACAATGTCAGGGTTATCATGAGTATATTCTGCTATTTATAGAAAGGTTATTGAACAGAAATACTTTTTGCAACACAATCTATTTTGCTTTTTCCTTACACATCCCAATTCTCTTGGTATTGAATAAAATAACAATGGTCATAAAATGTATGACTAAGTTATGAAGAAAGAGTTTCACTTAAAACGGCACATACCTAATTTCATTGAAGACATACTTGCTCCAGTGGTCTTCAACAGCAAATCACAATGGTCTATGTCCCCCCCCACCCCCCCTCCCCCCTACCGCCACTCCCCTCCCCCCCACCCTACTCCCTTTCCCCTCACCTCCACTCCCCCTCCCACTCCCCTCCCCCGCACCCCAACCCCCCCCATTCACCCACCCCATCCCCTCTCAACATCAACCGGCCTCACGCTATGCAGTGAGGCCAGGCCAGCAGCGAGGTGCGGCGAGTCTAGTGGCGAGCGGCGAGGCGTAGCCAGCAGCAAGGCTCAGCCAGGCCAGCGGTGAGGCGAGACCAGCGGCGAGGTGAGGCGCGGCAAGGCCAGCAGCGAGGCGAGTCCTGTGGCGAGCGGCAAGGCCAGCGGCGAGGCGTGGCCAGTAGCAAAGCTCAGCCAGGCCAGTGGTGAGGCGCGGCCAGGCCAACAGCAAGGCGAGACCAGCGGCGAGCAGCAAGGCCAGCGGCGAGGCGTGGCCAGCAGCAAGGCTCAGCCAGGCCAACGGCAAGGCGCGGTCAGGCCAACAGCGAGGCGAGTCCTGTGGCGAGCGGCGAGGCGTGGCCAGTAGCAAAGCTCAGCCAGGCCAGTGGTGAGGCGCGGCCAGGCCAACAGCAAGGCGAGACCAGCGGCGAGCGGCAAGGCCAGCGGCGAGGCGTGGCCAGTAGCAAGGCTCAGCCAGGCCAGTGGTGAGGCGCGGCCAGGCCAGCAGCGAGGCGAGTCGCAAGGCCAGCGGCGAGGAGTGGCCAGTAGCAAAGCTCAGCCAGGCCAGTGGTGAGGCGCGGCCAGGTGAGTCGCAAGGCCAGCGGCGAGGCGTGGCCAGTAGCAAGGCGCAGCCAGGCCAGTGGTGAGGCGCGGCCAGGCCAGTGGTGAGACGAGTCGCAAGGCCAGCGGCGAGGCGTGGCCAGTAGCAAGGCGCTGCCAGGCCAGTGGTGAGGCGCAGCCAGGCCAGCAGCAAGGCGAGACCAGCGGCGAGCGGCCAGGCAAGGGGCGAGACCGGGCGAACAGCGAGGAGAGCGGCAAGGTGGGGCGAGGGGCAGGGCGAGTGGCGAGACCAGACCAGGCGCGGCCAGTGGCGAGGTGGGGCGAGGGGCAAGGTATGTGTTTTGCGGAAAAATGTGTGTCGAAATCGGAAAGGCGGTATTGAAATAAGAAAGCGGAAACTTTCAGCCAAATTCGGAAGGGTTGGGAGGTCTGTAGTGTGGCTCAATAGATAGCACGCAAATAAAGTTTTTCCACTATATCTCAGTATGTGGCAGTAATAAACCAATACCGATAACAAGAATATTAAAATAGACCTTGAAAGGTAAAAAGTGCAAATTCATGAAGTAATTAAAAAGAGGGATGAAATAAAGTAGGGGATTCTGTGACAGGTGCACGAAATCTTCATGAAACCTCAATGGTGGCGCGTGCAGAAATATTTTATGATTGGATTCCCGCTATGAAGAGTTGCCGTAAAAGATAAACTGAGTAACTCTCTGGAGTTTAGAATAAGAAATACCAATCCAATAGAAAATTAGATTTTGGCAATGCCATGAGGACTATTCCCCTCTGGCCAAAGATAAGATCGGACATTATGTGAATAAATGATGGAGCAGTTGGAATGGGCATGGTGTCCAACAGCACCTATCATAATCATAATCATACTTTATTAGCCAGCTATGTTTTGCAACACACGTGGAATTTCATTTGCATAGTCATAACAGTAAAAAGCAACAGAACACACAAAATACATTTTAACATGAACATAGTGACTCCTCCACATTCCTCACTGTGATGGAAGGCAAAAAACGTTCAATCTCTTCCCTTTGCCCTCCAGCGATCGGGGGCCTCTAACTTTCCGTTGACGGGATGATCTGATTCCCATAGCTGGTAGTGGGCCTTCCTCATCGGGGCGATCAAGCTCCTGCATGGGGGGTGGGGGGGATCTCAGCTCCCCCGCGCCGGGTGACATACCCCAGGTTGGGATTTGTCGAACTTTGTGCGGCTGGAGCTTCCCGACCTCGGTCTCAACCCGAGACTGCGAGCTCCTTGATGTTAAAGTCCGCAGGCCGCGGTTGGAACGTCGATCCCAGGCAAGGAATCGGCCCCCATGATAAGTCCACGCCTCACGGAGGGGCTCAAAGTCAGTCCCAGGCAAATCCTCCAGCTCCACGATGTTAGGCCGCAGAGAGACTGGAGATACGATCCGGAAAACAATCGCATCTCCGGCAAGGTAAGAGATTGAAAAAAGGTTTCCCACCCAACCCCACATAAAACAAACCAGAGAACATTAACACAAACTTTTAAAACACACTAAAAATAACACAAAAAGACAAAAGGGACAGATAGACTGTAGGCGGAGCTGCATCAAAGTGCCACCTTGTTATATTCTACTAAGAGTAGTGTACTGAGAAACACTGAGGAACAGGAGTTTGCCACACACTCCTGGAGGCAGTAGGACATACACAACGGCCATGCAGCTGCAGAGCTGGAGGGGCAGGACTGCCCAAGTGATGAATGATTGCACAAAACACAGTGCGGTGTTGGCTAGATAACCCCAGCAACTGGTACACATTGGGAACAGGTATGTAATGGATCTTTTTAAGGAAGACTGGATTTTCTGTGCACCCGTGGACAATATACTACAGTTAACTGAGCAGTAAAGTAAAGATACTCTGAAAAGGAAGCAAATACTCACAATCTTTGTCTGCTTGCTGCATGCGGCAATCTTCCTCCTGCAAGTACGTCTGAAGATTCTTCAAGACCTGGATCTTCAGCCCAATCGAGGCTTCCTTGTCTCGAAGAATATTGTTGTACAAATTCTTCACATCTTGTTCAAACATCAGATCCGGATGTTGAATAAAAACAAAACCTGTAAAACGACAGGGTGCACTAAATTCAGTGACAGCCATTTCCACAAGGAGACAAGATGAACTGTAAAGAATATGTTGCTAAGAGTTGGGCAGGAGAAGCTAGAGTACTGAGCATAACCAGTGTTTGTGATCTATAAACTCCATAAGCCTTCTACAAGCTGGAACTTTGAAGCATAATATGAACGCAAGCGCAAGTTGCAAGACCAATAACTGTCCTCATCACGATTCTCTGGACTGAGCCTTCTCTAGAAAAGGCACTAAATATCACTGCCAGATCACGGATTCTCAAACAGGAATAAATAAATTCACCAGATTTCAGAGTGGTTCACGGCAGTGCAACGCTTAGCTACTCTGAATGATGCTGAAAGCATCCGTGTTCTGGACCTGATGTTGGAGATGGAGGACTACGACACAAACCCAGTACGGCTGCCTTATGTTCCATGTTCACACCATGCTGGATCAAACCATTACTCAAGTTCTCAAGAATGAATTACTAACTTTTCCAATACAGATACAAAACTGATTCTGTATCGCACATAAGAAAAATATTTACAATATTTCATGAAAAGATGCCTCTCGCTGAAATCCGGTTAGAGTGGAAGATTTGTTCATTACCTATACCCAGCAACAAAGACTCAAAAATAGCACCGATCCAGATTTGTATTGGTATTCCCTCTCCTTGCCTTTCAGCATTCCACCAGAACTTGTTCCTTATGTGAATCCCTGGTCCACTCCTCTGACCCACATCCACCTCCTTCTTCTGGAACTTTCCCATGCAAACACAACAAGCTGTCCTTTCACCTCTTCTCTTCCCGCCATCTCGACAGTCTTCCCATGTGAGGAGGTGGTGATTCACTCTGTGGTTGGGATGCCACCTGTCCCATATTAGCCTGGACATCCTGTATTTTGGGCTAAATTGGTTTGTCCCATACGGGACCGGCTTTGTCCCGTATTAGGCCTGTATGGTGCTGTAGGCCTGGACACTGTAGCCCGGGGGCCACTGTAGTCCAGGACAGTGTAGGCCTGGGCGCCGCCTAACGGAGGTTGTGTAGCAACCCGCCTCCCAGCCCGGACAGCCACCATTGGTGGAGTGGGAGCACGTGGCTGCTGGCTGGGTGACGTCACCTTGTCCCATATTTGGGAGTGAGGAAGGTGGCAACCCTACTCTGTGGCCTCCTGTACTATCACACTGAGTCCCAACACAAGCTTGAGAAACAGCACCTCATCTGCTGTGTGGAACACGTTGCCACCTTCTGGACTCAATATTGGATTTTCCAACTTCAGCTAACTGGATTTCTCTGCCGGTATCAGTTGGTCCGCTGCGATGTTGGCCCAGCCTGCTTGTGGTTTTGCTTTGGCTTCTCTAGGATTGGGGATCATGCCCACCCTGCTCTTCCCCTGCTTCTGCATTTCTCAACTCCCACATGTTCTCATCCTCTACCTCCTCCAATCACTCGTTGACCAGATTAGCTTAGTTTAGTTTAGAGATACAGCTTGGAAACAGGCCCTTTCGGCCCACCGGGTCCGCGCCGACCAGCGATCCCCGCACACTAACACTATCCTATACCCACCAGGAACAATTTTTACATTTACCAAGCCAATTAATCTACAAACCTGCACGTCTTTGGAGTGTGGGAGGAAACCGAAGATCTCGGAGAAAACCCACGCAGGTCACGGGGAGAACGTACAAACTCCGTACAGACAGCACCCGTAGTCGGGATGGAACCCGGGTCTCCGGCGCTGCGTCCACTGTAAGGCAGCAACTCTACCGCTGTGCCACCGTGCCGCCCAAAGCTGGTTTACAGTCTAACCAAAGGTATTCAACCTGAAACATTGACTGTTCTCTTCCCAAAGATGCTGCTGGACCAGCATTTTCTGCTTTTATTCCAGCTTTGTATGTTAATTTGAGAAAAGATTCCATCTGCACAGACATACTCTTTGTTCTCTCTAATTCCCATCACAAAACACAAAGCGCAGGTGGAGCAGCATCAATGGCAAGAGGGAGAAGGGAGAGAGAGGAATAGATGGTGAAATGATGCAGGGGTTAAACGGCAGAGTTCCTCCTGCAACTTGTGTTTTGAATCAGAATCCAGAACCTGCTGTTTCATGCCTCCTCTTTCCCTTCTCTGTGATATGGGGAGAAGGCAGGCACGGATTACAGATTGTGGATGAACAGCCATGATCACAATGAACGGCGGTGCTGGCTCGAAGGGCATAATGGCCTCCTCCTGCACCTATTTTCGATGTCTGTGTTTCTAATCTCAAGTGTTAACTCCATTCTCCACAGATGGTGCTGGACCTCAATGTTTCCAGCATTCTCATTATATTTCATTTTTACAACAATTTGCCTTTCAGATGCTGACCGACTTACTGGGCATTGACAATTCTGACCACAAATTGATCTGGTCCAGCAGATTGAACAAAGACTAGAGCCAAAACAGTAATCTCACCAGACTGCACCCTTTTGTTTACTTGCCACAACTTTCAGTTCTTTTATTTTTCCTTAAAAAAGTAATACATAGATGTTAACAGTTAAGATGGGATTAGTGTAAGGCATCACAGACAGCAAAGTGGGCTAAAGGGCCTCTGTTCCATTTGCACAACACCGT
The DNA here is from genome assembly GCF_053455715.1 of Rhinoraja longicauda. Classification (NCBI taxonomy): domain Eukaryota; kingdom Metazoa; phylum Chordata; class Chondrichthyes; order Rajiformes; family Arhynchobatidae; genus Rhinoraja; species Rhinoraja longicauda. The sequence goes on along the minus strand of NC_135955.1, from coordinate 1,077,189 downwards.
TTACCCCGGCCCCAAACCCACTTCAGCTACTTACCCAAGCCTATGATTGCTTTGGTCTGAACTTCTTCATCTTCGTGTTTAGTGAAGTAGAGCAGAAGTTCAAGCACCTTTTCTTTAATAATCACCTGAATGTGAAGCAAACAGAAATGTCACTAAATACCGCGTAATTCCTCTCAGTTCACTAAAGTAAAATTTATACTTTGAACAAAAATCCATGCACCTATCTACTTGATGGCACAGTATCTGGAATGCCAGTACGCCTAAATTTAACAGGATTGCATCTGATGGTGCAACACCCATTCCTGATCACAAAAGGCACACGAGCCAAATTTCATTTCTAAATAACTACAATGTATTTTAATAAGCATTCAATAATGTTACATGCTGTTAATTCATTGCAAAGCAGACAGCAGAAACTGCAAAATAATGTGACAAAGAAAACAGAGTCCCAAGCCTTCTTGACGACCAATGAATTCCATAACATTCGAAGAAAGAGGCCATCTTGTAGGTCCCAGAGTGGAAACTTCCTCCGCATCTGCTTCCAAGCTGAGACTTCCCATTCCAGGACTTCCGAGATGTCCTCTTTCTTTAGTAAATGCGGTTTGTTTCCACTCTTTTGTCATAGATGGATCCCACACCCACGTCTCCTGTGTGCCTATACTTCTCATAAGGTCATGTCATAAGTGACAGAATAGTGAAAGGACCAGATAGAGTGAACGTGGAGAGGATGTTTCCACTAGTGGGAGAGTCTAGGACCAGAGGGCACAGCCTCAGAATGAAAGGACGTTTTAGAAATAGAAAAGAAAATAGAAAGGAGAGGAGGAGGAATTTCTTTAGTCAGATGGTGGTGAATCTGCAGATTTCATCGCCACAGATGACTGTGGATATTTTTAAGGCAGAAATTGACAGATTCTTGATTAGTAAGGGTTATGGGAAAAGGCAGGAAGATGGGGTTGAAAGGGAAAGATAGATCAGCCATGGGACGAATGGCCTAATTCTACTCCAAGAACATATCAACTTAAGAACTTCCGATAGCAGGGTGACTAAACCTGAACATAGTACTCTAGATGTGGACTCACCAATGTCGTGTACAATTGTAACGTAACATCCCAACTTGTATACTCAATGCGCTGACCGATGGAGGACAATGTATCAAAAGCCTTCTTGACCACCCTATCTACCCAGATGTCACTGAAAACTGGGATCCCTCATCACCAGTTTATTATTGTCATATGCCAAGATGCAGTGAAAACCTTAGATTTGCGTGCTATCCAGTTAAATCTTACCGTACACAAGTACCATCACACCATGCACAAATACAACAAGTAGTGCAGAGAGCAGACAAACACCGTGCGGAATATAATGTTACAACCACAGAGTGTTCAATCGTGATTGGATTGTTAGCTTCAAGTCATCACAAATCAAGATTAATCTAATTATAATTATAGATGAACATTACTACCTTAGTGTTGCCTTTAAATTCTTCCTGATCAAAATCAAAATGACGGCACAGTGCACCAACAGTAAAAAGGGACCGGAGGAGAGCAGGTTTATTGCCGACCAGGGTGGTGCTGTTGAAATCCTCCTGATGTTGTGCCTTCAGCTTAGTTAAAGCACCTGCCACATTAGTAAAAGACAAGTTATTAGATTTCTGTAAGAACAATATTTACAACATTATCTCTTCCTCACACATTAGCCTGTGGCCAGAATCTTATCCATTTCTATATCAATCCCACCATTTAATGCTTGGCCCCCAAGTCCATGGGAGTCAAGGACATCTTGTTCCTCTGGAAGCACCAGTTGCTTGTTTAGGACAGAAAGAGTAGATGGTTTGCTAACATCATGCTTTCTGTGGCTTATATTTCCTAACACATACAGGGACCTTCCTACCTGAAACACTTCTACTTATTCCACATAAAGGCCAGTCTCCAATAAGAGTAAATTTAGTTAGGTCTCACATAAAGTTTCTAAAGGCAGATCGATCTCAAATAGGATTCCCAGGTATTCTAACTAATAGATAAAATCCTTAAGAGAAGGCACCCAAAATATTATTTTATGGTTTTCTATTTTAACTCCACAGATGCTTTCTAAAGAATGTATGAAATGGAAGCAGCAATAGGCCATTCTGCCTCTCGTGCTACCTGGCCATTCAATATGAACATGACTGATCTCTCTCAACACTGCTTTCTTGAACTATCCCCATGTCCTCCGAGTTCCTTAATGTCCAAACATCTATCAATCTCCAATTTCAACAAACTTTCATTGCGTTAACACCGTTCTTTAAATAATAAGACCAACACTGTACACAGTATGCCAGACGATGTCTTATAAACACCTTTAGAATTGTAGTTGAGACGCCTTTGGAGTACAGTTTGGAGAAATGTCTTATTTAAAAGTCCTTAACATGTTGGAGGCACTTCATTAGAATATTTACTGTTCCAATTCCTGGAGTGGGAGGTTTTCTTAAGACTAAAAGGTAGAACAAGCAACAATTGATGTTCAGTGGGATCTTGGGGTCCAGGTCGATAACTTCCTGAAAGTGGAAATACATGTAGATAGAGTGATAAAGGCAGCATATGGCCTGCTTGCCTTAACTGGTTGGGGCATTGAGTCAGGAAGTCATGATGCAGTTTTACAGGGCTTTAGTTAAGCTGCATTTGGAGTATTATGTGCAGTTCTGGTAGTCTCATTATAGGAAAGATATGGAAGCTTTGGAGAGAGTGCAGAAGGGGTTTCCCAGAATGCTGCCTGGCTTTGAGAATATTAGTCATCAGGGGAGGTTGGGCCGACTTGGATTATTTTTTCTGGAGCGTCACAGCTGAGGGGGAGACCTGATAGAACTATATAAAATGGAGAGAGGCATAGATCGGGTAGACAGTCAGAATCTTTTTCCTAGGATGGGAATATCAAACACAAGAGGACATTGGTTTAAGCTGAGAGGAGCAAAGTTTAACGATGATGTATGGGGCATGTTCGTTTTACACAGAGGATGGCGAGTGCCTGGAGTGGCATTTAAGAGGCTCTAAGAGGCCTGTGCAGAGAATGGAGGAATATGGATTGTCTGCAGGCAGGCAAGAGTTTGTCTCAGCACAGAAATTGTGGGCTGAACGGCCTGTTCCCGTGCTGTACTGTTCTACATGCTTGTAGGCTGGAGCTGAGAAGAACGTCTCTGAGAAGAACAATTGAAAAATACAAATTTCCGAAGGGTTCTACATGTGAAGAGAATCTACAATTAGAAGTCAGTGTTTAAAAAGGTGTTGCCCTTTAAGACAGACAAGATGTGGAATTCTTTTCTCTCAGAGCACCAGGGAAGCATCATAGAAATGTACAGCACTGAAATGGGCCGTCGGGCCACCACGTCCATGGCGAATGTGATACCTACCTACAGTAATCCCATGTGCCTGAATCAACTTCTCTGCCTTTCCTATCCACATACATTTCAAAACATTGTAATGATATCTGCCTCCATCACTTCCCTTGACAGTTTGTTCATGACATGCACCCTCCTGTGTGATAATTTACCCCTCTCATCCCTTTTAAATCTATCCTGCCTCACCTTAAACCTACATTTTAGTCTCCCTCCATGTTGGTTTAATTGTGTCACGTGCACTGAGCTATAGTGAAAAACCTATTTGTGCGCTATCCAGGCAAATCAAACCACATGACTAATCAAACCATACATGAGTGCTATCTTATCCATGTCTCTCAAATATATAAACCTGCACAAAGTCACCCCTTAGCCTCCTATGATCCAGTGGGAATAAACACAGTCTATCCCAATGTTTCCATATAACCATAACCCTCCATTTCATGCAAGATCCAGGTGAGACTCTTCTGCACGCTCTCCACTGCTGCCACATCCTAATTCTGGTGTGGCCACCAGAACGGTAGTCAATACGCAAGTGCTGTCTAACCAAAATTTTGTACCACTGCGAAGTAGTGTATGAATAGAGGTCTGAAGAAGAGGCTCGACCCAAAACGTTACCCATTCCTTCTCGCCTGACATGCTGCCTGACCTGCTGAGTTGCTCCAGCATTTTGTGAAATAAATACCTATGAATAGAGGTTGGTAGATTCTTGGTCAGCAGATCAGTGGAAGATTACCGCAGGGAGAAATGAATATGGATTTAAGGCAACAACAAAAAATGCATTTGCTGTAAAAAAATCCCCACTCTCGTACTCAAATCCTGCAAAAGGACCAATACATTAAATTTTTAGGTCGACACAAAATGCTGGAGTAATTCAGCGGGTCAGGTAGCATCTCGGGAAAGAAGGAATGGGTGACGTTTCAGGTCGAGACCCTTCTTCAGACTGATGTCAGGGGAAGGACAGAGATAGAATGTAGTCGGAGACAGGAAGACTAGTGGGAGAACTGGGAAGGAGGAGGGGATAGAGAGGGAAAGCAGGGATTACATGAAGTTAGAGAAGTCAATGTTCATACTGCTGCGTGTAAACTACCCAAGCGAAATATGAGGTGCTGTTCCTCCAATCTGCACTGGGCCTCACTCTGACAATGGAGGAGGTCCAGGACAGAAAGATCAGACTGGGAATGGGAGTTGAAGTGCTGAGCCACCGGGAGATCAGGTAGATTAAGACGGACTGAGTGGAGGTGTTCAGTGAAACGATCACCGAGTCTGTGCTTGGTCTCACCGATGTAGTGCTTGCTGTACCTGCCTGCTAAATTTCCTTGATTGATACTCAGGTTTCTCTCAATAGCAATACAGAATCGTACAGCACTGGAACAGGCCCTTTGGCCCAACACACCTCTGCTGACCATGCTGCCAATTTCAACCCCAAATGCCTGCACGTGATCTGCATCCAACCATTCGCTGCATGCCTGCACGTCTAAATGCCTCTTAAACGTTGCTATTGTATCTGCTTCCACCACCGCCCCAGCCAGCGTGTTCCAGACACCCACTGCTGTCTGCGTAAAGTTCCTGTGCAAATCTCCTTTAAACCTTGCTCATCACACCTTGACATTTCGACCATGGCAAAATACCATCTATCCTATCTATGCCTCATAATTTTATAAACTTTTACCAGAGAAAACAATTTAAATGGCTAATGGCCTCTCATCCAGGCAACATTCTGGTGCACCACTTTCACACACTCTTCAAAGCCTTCACATCCATCCTGTGATTGGCAGAACTGTACATAATATTCCAGATTCTGACAAACCAAAGTTTTATAAAACTACAATTTGACTTCCTAACTATTATATTCAATGTCCCGATTGATAAAGACTAGTATGTTAATAGCTATTTTCTATTTTTTACCATGGTAACGAGTTGACATTTTCCAAATTGCATTTCATTTGTCACATTAGGGCCTGTTCCTGTTTGGCACTGTTCAATTACTGCCTACATCTGTTTGAAGATCCTCTGCATTCTCCACACAATCTACACTTTTGTATCACTGATGAACGTGGATGTAATATACTTGCACCCCTTTTCCAAACCACTGACATGGACTGTGAAGAGCTGCAAGCCATTGGTCATAAGCTGTCAGTCCCAAAATGACTGGGCTATTTCCTGTTTTCTGTCCATGAACCAGTCCTCACTCCATACCAGTACGCAACTCTCAATCCCACACACCTTAACTTTGTCCACTAAACTCTCATCTTCCACTTTACCACCAGCTTTTTTTAAAATGTAAATTGACCACAACTGGCTCCCACTCACCTTCTTTAATAATTAAACACAAAAGACTGGAACAGATTTAACAATCATGACTTTCTTTTCGCCAATCCGCGATGACTCTGCCTAATCCGATCATTATTTCTAGATCCCTGCTGCCACAGCATTTTCCCAACCACTGTCTAGCCTGGATTACCATCTCACCACTCCATATTGAGTGTAGGAGCCAATAATCCACCTCGTGCTCCACACCCGGCATGGCAGGCCAATTTACTCAAGTCCACGTCAAGAGTTTAGGAGCCATCTTTTCCCGAAAGATATGAATCAGCCCGATGGGAGTTTTATAACAATCCAGCTGCTTTCATTATTATTTATTTTTGAAGCCGATTCAGAATTTACCAGATTTATTGAAGGGTTCCCGAATTATAGTCACTACGGCACTATGATCCAGTCTATGTGTAATCACTCACAATCTAAATGGACAAACCAATTCAAAGTACAATAGAAGAACTCAAGAAATCTAAAGAGATTTGAATGGTGGGAATGAAATTCAAGTCAACGCCAGACTGAAGTATAAAAATTAAAGCTGAATTGGGTGCAACTTTTGAAAAATTGAAGAGAAATATTGTTATTGTTGGGACTGGCCCCTTTACTGTGTCATAAGGAAGCATCAGTAGTCGAGGCCATATGTCCGTGTAGTCCACGTGTAGTAAGCCAAAAGTACTTTGAGTTCACATGGGCAGGGAGAGTTGGAACTGGAGCAGATCTCAGCAATGCCCAATAGTGGCCCCATCGTTACCAGCAACCAGACTGTTTCTCCTGGAATCCTCTTGATGAGTACCGAGAGCCAAAGTGCTGGGCCATGGATCCAGAGACACATTCATATTCCATCACGGCAGATGGAAAATTACATTCAAGATTAAATTAATTAAAATTGGTTTCAGTGAAGGTACACTGAATGCCATAAAAGAACCATCTGATCTACCAATGTCATACAGGCTAGGAAACCTGCCATCCTGGCTGGGCTATTTGTGACTCAAAACCCATTGCTGTGAAGTGCTGCACGAGTTCAAGGGCTATTCAAGACGGACAGAAGAGGTAACTTTTCCAGCAACATCCATACCCCATCAACAAATAGATAAAGCAATCAGATGTCCTCATCACTGGCAAATTGAAAAGGCAAAATTAGTGGGACAGACAGTGCAGAAACAATCCTAAATGTCGGGCATTCACTAACTGGATCCTTTGCAAGCAAAATAGAATCGCCACACTGTACGCCAGGTTGAGGAGCATTTCAAAAGGTTAATCAAGAGGAAAGGTGGATCTAGTCACCTGGTCCATATTGGGATCAGAGAGATCCTCTTTGAAGAAGAGCAGATGTTAAGAAGCAAAGACCAAGACCTCTGCCTTGTGGGCAAGTGGCTGACCACAGAACTGGACATGAAGCTCCTCTCCAGCTTTTACGTTGTTCACGAGGGAGTAGAAACGACAATGTTGGGGGAGTTTGACTGAAGATCCATTTTCTGAACTAGCTTTTCTGGAAATATCATGAAATATTCTTTGGGGCATTTTTTCAATGTCCTGAAGCTCATTACCTTGGTACGGCTGGGCAGTCATCAACATTCTGTGAGAGCACCACTAGTATACACTGAAGAGTTCCAGTGCTATGACTGACCTCAGTTGGAGCCCACTACTGATTGTGCTTTGGTGGCTGACGTGATCTTCAAGATATACACAGAGCTATCAGTTGCTGGTCTGGAGACTAATTAGTCACAGCACATTCTTGGTTCCACCATGATGTTCCGGTAACAGCCACAGAGGATTGGAACCAAGATCAAGACAAAATCTCATGTGGAATCTCCAGGTGTCACCTGGATAGCAGTGACATATTGGGATCATATTGGCTTCATTAGCTAGGGCGACACAGTGGCGGAGCTGCTGATTTACAGCGCCACAGACCTGGGTTCAATCCTGACCTCAGGTGCTGTATGTGTGGAGTTTGCACGTTCTCCATGTAACCATGTGGGTTTTCACTGGATGTGCCGGTTTCTTCTCACATTCCAAAGACGTGCAGGTTTGTAGGTTAATTGGATTATGTATATTGCTCGTATGTGTAGGACAGAACTAGTGTACGGGTGAATGTTGGTCAGGTGAACTCGGTGGGCGGAAGGGCCTGTTTCCACACTGTATCTCTAAACTGAACCAACATCAGGATGTTGAAGCTCACCTGGCTGAGAGGCCCCATGGTCATTCCCACAGCTGGGAAGACATGAGGATCAGCGATGGAGTATTGTACAGAAACCAGCACAGCTCCAGTATCTCCCTGTGCTAACTCACCTTAAGCCTTTCATCTGCAATGAGGACACCACGGAAGCACTTCAACTAACAAGGATTTTGGATAACTAATTTACGAGGATGTTGCCAGGATTAGAGGGTGTGAGCTATAGGGAGAGGTTGAGTAGCCTGGGTCTCTATTCCATGGAGTGCAGGATGAGGGGGAGATCTTATAGACGTATTAAAAAATCATGAGAGGAATAGATCGGGTAGGTGCACAGAGTCTTTTACTCAGAGTTGGGGAATCGAGGACCAGAGGACATAGGTTCAAGGTGAAGGGGAAAAAATTAATAGGAATCTGAAGGGGGAACATTTTTACACAAAGAGTGGTGGGTGTATGGAACAAGCTGCCAGAGGAGGTAGTTAAGGCTGGGACTATCCCATCGTTTTAGAAACAGTTGGACAGGTACATGGATAGGACAGGTTTGGAGGGATATGGACCAAGTGCAGGCAGGTGGGACTAGTGTAGCTGGAACATTGTTGGCCGGTGTGGGTGAGTTGGGCCGAAAGGCCTGTTTCCACACTGTATCAATCTATGACTCTATCTATGACTCTAACAAACATCCTTTAAAAATTCAAACAGCAACAACCACAAGCCGCTAACTGATCCAAACAATGAAGTTTAGGGCTTTAATCTAGACAAGCCTTATTACATGAGGACATGTGGCCATCTGATCTACACGTAGTCTGAGGAACAGCTGATTCAGAACATCACACACATAGCTCTTTCTCTGACAGATGCATTCACTAAGTCTCAAATGAAGCAGCTGACTGGATTACTAGATTTCCCAGCCACTGAAGCAGACACATCCTGCTGAGGGTAGATTTAGAAACAATGTTTGGCCTGCTGGGGAGTCTGGAACCAGGTTTAGCCATTAGCCAAAAGAGACATGTTTTACCCAAAGAGTTGTGAATTTTTAGAATTCATAATGTAAGGAGGCCGCAGAAGCTCAGTTGTTGAGCACATTCAAGACAGACATGTTAGATTGTTGGATATTGAAGAGACACGGTTAGCATCATCTGTGATGCTGAGGTTGCAGATCACCCACGATCTTCCTAAACAGCAGAGCAGCCACCAGCAGCCAAATGGCCTGTTCCTGCTTCTACTCTTTCCACTTTCATAGAAGATAAGAATATAGTTTATATCATTAACCAGAGAGAACAGTGGTGTGTAGGCAGTGCTGATTCCAAGCAGAATTAAGAATGGTGGTCCCAGCAAATAATTGGCAATCGTGCAGAATCTACACCCAGGATGTAAAACACAAAGTACTGGAGTAACTCAGCTGGTCAGGCAACATCTGTGGAAGAAATAGACAGGCAATGCTTCGGGTTGGGACCGTTCTTCAGATTCAGGGTGCTTCACATGGCTTTCAAAATGTACATATATTCCATCGACCAGTGCCATTTGTTTGTGGGTTGCACTGGTGAGAAACCAGCAGAGCAAAAGCATGGCAGCAATGGGATGAAAACCAATGGTGTGATCGTTGATGTGGAAGAAAATTGAGATTTTGTTGAAGATATTCAGGTTCTGCTCCAGTCTCTGTTGTGAGCAGGTCACCAGTGTTCAGGCAGCTCACAGCCTTGGCAAAAGTAAATCAATAAGGCATTGCAGCTGCTGAAATCACATTTGTTCCTTAACCATTACCTGACAGATTGCAAAGGCAACTATATTCATGTGCGGGTGCTGCCGCAAGCATGCGCACCAAAAACAAAATCCACTACTTTCCTAAAGGAAGCAGAATTAAGGCCAGCTTTATCAAAGTGCCTCGCAGGTTGCAGGTCCCTGCACGGCTCTCTCTCTACCTTAAGGGTAAGCAGATTTCAAATCACAGAACAGCTTCACCATGTAGCTTGCAGAATCAGTGCAAAGAGATATCACATCAGCCATGACTTTTTAAATTTTGATTAAGTTGAGCTCATAAAGACCGAAAGATACCAAAAATGGATGCTTTATTGACTGACAACTTTTAACAACCAAAATTAACCAATATTGCTGATCACCAAAGTAAAAAAATTAAAAAATTCAAGGTCTATGTGTAGGCCCCCAGTGGCATAAGTGTTAGAATGTACAAAATGTAGAATTTAAATAAATATGGAACAAAGGGATGTGGTTTTAACATGGGATTTTAACTTTCATAGATTTGGATAAGCAGACTAGCTCAGGGCAGAATTTCTTTAATACATTCAGGAGACCTTTCTGCAACTATGTCCAAGAATCAACGAGACAGACAAAAAGATTTATTAACGAGTAATGTGCCAGATTTAGTTACAGCCTAACAATATATGAACATTGATCTAATGCCGATCATAATATAATTGTTCAAGGTATGTTCAAAGCCATGGAACACAAAATGGCAACAAGATTCTAGATTTGCTGATCTTCATGTGATATGAGTTTAGCCACAATATGGTGTAAATCTACAAACAGCAAATACTATTAAAAATTATATCAGTGTGATATCGAACGACTTTATACCCCTGAGGAAAATGCAGCCTACTTGCATAAAATAATAACCATGGATGATTAAAGAAACAACAGAAACCTAAAATAAAAAGTAAATTAGAAACACAAAATTCAGACAACTGAGAGAACTGTAAAAAGTGACAAAGCAAATTATAAGAGCTACAAAAATGGAGTGTGAAAATAAGCTTGCAAGGATATAAAGACAAACACAAAAGTTTTACTGTTAGCAAAAATAGAAAGAGAACAATGAAAGTATCTTAAAATTTGACAATAACAATATTGCAAAGGAAGGTAAGATTTAGTGAACATGCCAAGTGGTTCATGTAAGTATTAACATTACAGAATGAAGATAGAATTTTGCTGGCCAGACATCCCATGGATATTAATGGTCAATCAGATCTGGTCATTCAAAAATGAAAATGTCATGAAGATAATAAATGATGAAAGTAACTAATTCCAAGGACTCGGTCCTGGTTTTCTGCTGATTTGCAGACTGTCAGGTTGGGGCTAGGACCCACCTCAGATTATTATAAACATGTAAACAATGAGGAACCAGTCACTCACTGTATAAATACGGTGATTGTTTGCAGATCACGGTGACGTGTCGAATGATTTAATAATGACCAGAGGGGCAACCTATTCACACAGAGGGTGGGTGCATGGAATCAGCTGCTAGATGAAGTCGTTCAGGCAAGTACAATACTTTAAAAGATATTTGGATAGGTATGTGGATAGAAAAGGCTTGGAGGGATATGGGACTAGCTTGATTGAACAACTTGGCTGGCAATGAGGAGGTGGGCCGAAGGAACTGATTCTGTGCTGTACAGCTTCATGTCTCTGAGTGGCTGCCTGCTAATGTGGTGTCAGCATTTGTTTAGGCAGCAGTATCTTGTGATTCCAAAACCAATCACTACTTGCCAGTTTGGGTGAAAGTAGTTTGTAAATCAATATAATTTCTTTCTATGTATTCTAATGTGTATTAATGCTTTTGAAACTATATAAGGCACATTTCTGCTTGTTGGAGGGTTTTATAGATATGAAGGAGCGGGCCTAGAGGTATCTGTGGGAAGTCTGTGCTTCTACCCCTTACAAATAATGGGAGGCTGAAGCAAGGAGTAGAAAAGCAGATGAGCAGAGGAATGAAAAGTATAAATTGATGAGATTAGATGGAGGAGATTGGGGAATGGCTTGGGAAAAACATAAACATTGCTGTATAGGTCAAGTGAGTTGAATGGACAAAAACAAGATATAAATGACAAAAATATAATTGGCAGAGGTACAAGGATAATATTTTAATCTGCTGAAATTAATTTTGGCTGCATAAGGTGCAAATGTTACTGCACTGACCATACACGTGCTACTGAGGAGAATCTCTGGTTCAGTAAGCCTGCTTACCATAATACCTATTGAAACAGGCCCAGACAAACTTGTGGTTGTGAGTTACTCTGTTCACTACAGCTCCCAGGCAGCTCACACAATGCTGCACGACCTGTCAGAAAACAAGATGAATACCATTACACAAAGGACTAAATACACCGACTCTTCATATTCATCACGTATATGACATGTCATCAAATGGACTCTGCTCTGCAGCAGCACTACATGTCTTACCAGCACATTGAAAGTGAACAAGGTTCAATCTTCACAGAAATAAGTAGTTACCATGTACCGGAGGGGGGAACGTTGGAGAAGCAGCACTTTAACTGTAATTATTGGTGACACCCTGCCAACAATAACATTTTACAAAAGCTGCAGACCTTGGAAATAAAACACTAAACCTTTTATATATCAGCAGGTCAGAAAGTATCTGCAGAGTAAGGCAAGTGTTGTTCTGCTTTGCATATTAGCAGCAAAGCAAGGCAAACAATTCCTGCCTTGGTCCATCAGGGAATGAGGGAAGCGTGTACAATCACAGAACTGTCATGCCACAGAACTGGTGGCTAATCAGCCCATCGTCTATGCCGGCTTCTAGAAGAGCAATGGTATCACTCCCAACACTTGCTTCATTCCCACAGCTCTGAACATCCTTCTTTAAGTGTCCAATCAATGTCCTCTTAAAAACAGACTGACCATTCCCACCAAAAGGTTTATAGAGTCCAAAAACAGGTCAACAGCCACAAAAACAGGTGGTGGGTGCCTGGAACCTGCTGCCAGGGGCGGTGATGGATGCAGATAAAACAAGGGTGTTTAAGAGGCTTTTAGACAGACATATGAATATGCAGAGAATGGAGGATATGGATCATGTGCAGGCAAAGGAGATTAGTTTAATTAGGCATCATGGTCAGCATGGACATTGTGGACCAAAGGGCCTGTTCTTCTGCTGTGCTGTACTGTTCCATTTTCACAGCCCACCGAGTCCACGCCGACTACTTGCATCCTTTACATTAATTCTACATGAATCCCGTTTTCTTCTCCCCACACCCCCATCATCTCCGCGCAAGTTCTACTGCTCGCCCACGTTAGGGGCAATTTACAGCAGCCAATTAACCCATCAACTAGCACATCTTTGGGATATTGGAGGAAACGCAGGCACTCGGGGGAAGCCCACTTAGTTACAGGGAAGATGCACAAACTCCACACACACAGTATTGGAAGTCAGGATGGAACACAGAGCACGAGTGCTGTGCCCCAGCGTTACCATTGTTATCAGCAACAAACTCCACACACACAGTATTGGAAGTCAGGATCAGCGTTACCATTGTTATCAGCAACAAACTCCACATCAGAATCACCCGCCGTGGAAAAAGTTAATTCCTCACTCAAAATATTGAATCCTTAAATCATCTGTAAATGGGAACGGCTTCCCTCAATGTATCCCATTCAGACCAGTCATGCACATATTCAAAATCATCAAATCAGTTCTTGGTCATCTTTGCTGGAAGGGGAACACCTCCAGTCCACCTTGTGGCTGAGATTGCTCAGTCCAGTGACGTTTCTCCCCCTTTCTAGAATCCTTGAATCTTTCCTGGGTGAGACTTAACAAAGGTCAATGGATATCCTGGGTGACAGGTAGAGCTGTCAACTCTGGGTTGATTGCAGATGGTTTTGTAACATGACGAAATGGTAATATGAACGATCCCCAACCTAGAGTGGTACAGCCCTGGCCAAATGCTTTATTAGATTCAGCACTGGCTTTACTTGTGACGTTGCTCTACAGCAGCAACCCTGTACCCACAGCACACCAATACTTAAGAGAGCGTTGGAGGATGAGGGGAGAACTTATAGAGGTATACAAAATCATGAGAGGAATAGATCGGGTAGATGCACAGTCTTTTATCCAGAGTAGGGGAATTGAGGACCAGAGGACATAGGTTTAAGGTGAAAAGATTTAATAGGAATCCGAGGGTCAACCTTTTCACAGAGGCTGGTGGGCATGTGGAACAAGCTGCCAGAGGAGGTAGTTGAGGCTGGGACTATCCCATCGTTTAAGAAACAGTTGGACAGGTACATGGATAGCATAGGTCTAGAGGGATATGGACCAAGCACAGGCAAGTGGGACAAGTGTAGCTGGGACATTGTTAGCCAGTGTGGGCGAGTTGGGCCGAAGGGCCTGTTTCCACACTGTATCACTCTGTGACTCGGGGATTAAACTGGAGTGCTGGATCAGGACATACAGACGAGAAATATGAGCCTAAATATGTTCCCCTAGGTTGCTCTTGGCAATCTCACAGGTTTTATTTATTTATGGGACATTCCCTGACAATGTGAGGGGGATTAGCAATCTTACTGCCAATCCCAACAAATATCACCCGACAAGCAATGGGTCAACTGAAGCCCTGAAGACTGGGACAAATAGATTTTAGTTAGGTCATGCAATTGTGGAATATGAAGTGGAATTCGGGAAACAGGGTGTGGAAACACACTGGCCAGGAGCAAACTGAATTGCTGAGAGTCTAAATGACCTCGGCCTGGTGAGTTTCAATGCCATCCCTCATCAGCACCAAGATATACTGTTCATGACCCAGAACTACGACATGGTGCAGAATAAACCCCATCACTCCGACAACACACCCATTGAATAAGAGCAACAACCAGGCCAACCCAATACTTAGCTCATATCATCATGATAATGTTTGCTCTGGACATGAAACTGGAATGGCATGGACAAGAAGATATATCCTAGACTAGTCGATGTAGTCACACTCTCCTAATCATACACTGCAGCTTGGATCTCACTCTTCCATCAGACTCTTTGTAATCTTAACTCAGTGGTAACCTTGCCTGAAAGAATGCAGTTCCAACAGTTCTCAAAAAGGTGACACCATCCAGGACAAACTGGCCAACTTGCTTGGCAGTGAATTCATCATACTTACATTTACTCCTCCCACTACCAATATACCTTGGCTACAGTGGGTACTATTTTCAAAATGCACTAATTATTCTGACACCATCTCCCAACTGCACAAGGCTCTATAAGGAGCTGGTCAGACCGCATTTGGAGCATTGTGAGCGATTTTGGGCCCCATATCTAAGGAAGGATGTGCAGGCACTGGAGAGGGTCCAGAGGAGGTTTATGAGAATGATCCCAGGATCATGAGTGGGCTCACGTATGATGAGCGTTTGCCGGCACTGTGCCTCTACTCACTGGAGTTCAGAAGGATGGGGGGGGAACCTCATTGAAACTTACCGAATAATGAAAGGCCTGCAGAGAGTGGATGTGGAGAGGGTGTTTCCACTAGTGGAAGAGTCCAGACTAGAGGTCATTGCCTCAGAATAAAAGAAAGTTCCTTTCGGAAGATGAGGAGGAATTTATTTTGTCAGAGGTGGTGAATCTGTGGAATTCGTTGCCACAGAAGGCTGTGGAGGCCGTCAATGGATATTTTTACAGTAGAGATATAGATTCTTGATTAGTATGGGTATCATGGGTTTTGGGGAGAAGGCAGGAGAATGGGGTTGAGAGGAAAAGATGGATCAGCCACCATTGAATGGCGGAGTAGACTTGATGGGCCGAATGGCCTAATTCTGCTCCTATCACTTATGAACTTATGAGCAGAGCAGGAAAATGAGAACATCATCACTTGCAGTGCCCTTCCAGATTACTTACTGTCCATTTGGCCCATTCATCTCATTGCTGGTCCTAAATCTTGAAAATCCCTCCCCACAGCACTGCAGAAGCACCATCAGCACATAGATTGCTGCCCTTCATGGAGACCATCAATGCCACACCGCCACCTTCTCAAAGACAATTACAGGTGGACAACAACTGCTGGTCTTTTTAACTGCCCAGATCTTATGAATGGATAAAGTAAGAGTAACATCTTAAGCCTATCAATATTACACGTCGTTCATTAGCAATCTCTCCCGCACTTTTTCTAATTTCTTACCATTTTATGAAAGCACAATTCCCAGGTCTCAACACAACTTAACTACATCAGTTAAGGCATAATTGAGATATTTGAGTTTTGCGTCATGGTATATCATAGGAGTGTAGAGCAGATGAATATGTGGCTGGAAAGATAACCTGGGGGTGGGAGCTTTAGATTCTCGGGATACTGAGTCCGATTGTGGGGAAGGTGAGTGGGCCAGAGGTCTCCACACCTCAACACGCAGGAGCTCATATCCCAATGTATGGATCTTCTCGTACTGTTGAAAGGGCATGATTTAAATTCAGTTTGATGTGTGTGTGTGTATGCGTGCATGCATGGAGGAGAAGGAGGCTGTGTTGGTGATGGGAAAGTTGACGTAAATTTATGAGAAAGAAGTGCATAGCAAAATGGAAGGCAGAAAATAAATGACTGGGTTTGAAAAGCAGTGAAGTCAGAGGCTAGAAAATAGGTAATAAAACTGGGCTGTGTTTTAATACACAATGCCTAAATGCAAAGAAGGCAGACTGGCTGCTGCCACTGATATCATAGCTGTTACTGAAACATGCCTTAAGGAGGGACAGGGTGGAAATTCGGCATTCCTGGGAACACAGTTCATAGATAAGACAAGAGTCAGAGCATAAAGGATGGCAATATTGTTTGAAGAAACACTTACAGTTGTGAGAATGGGGTGATATATTAGAAGGACCATCAAATGAAGCCACAGGGGTTGAACTAAAGAAAAAAAACGGCAGAGTGTTGGGAGGCAAAGCAGACTCCAGGGGAGATAGAAGAGCAGATTTATTAATACACCTGCAAGTGTCAACGCACTGTGAACAATAATCGGAGATTTCAATCACTTTCATGTTAACTAGGACACAATCAGTGCAAAAGGCATAAAGTTCCTGAAATGTATTCAGGAGATTATTGTTAGCTAGCAAGTAGAAAGCTGAAGAAAAGTTGTGGATTTAAATTTTAGAGAATTAAGCTGGGAAGATGGAAAGGTATCACCAGGAGAGCTATAATATAAGAAAATAACTGCAGATGCTGGTACAAATCACAAAATGCTGGAGTAACTCAGCAGGTCAGGCAACATTTCAGGAGAGAAGGAATGGGTGACGTTTCGGGTCGAGACCCTTCTTCAGACCAGGAGAGCTGCTCTGAGAAAGTGATGATAATTCTTTGAAGACCATGGGTGCTCCAGTCTACACAACGTTCCCACACTCACCCAATGCTTCTTCATTCTGTTGTAGTTTAAATGTATTTTGAATGACTCCACCTCACCACTCTGGTGTGGATTCCTGAGTGAAGAAATTCCTGCCCTTCCCCATCTTAAATGGGTTTCCCTTTTTATGAAGGCCAAGAGGATAACTAAAATGGAACTGAATGGGGACATAAGTAGCGGAGGCAGGTGACTTGGATAAAGTTCTTCATATTTTCAACCTGCGCTCACACAGGTTGAAAATATGAAGACATCTTTGTTATAATTAAGAATGATGAATATGAAATAAAGGATGCGATAAACTTAGGAGTTTAGTATTTTCCAGTGTTAGTTTTTTAAATCTTTAGTATTTTTGAATGCAGATAATTTGTCAGGTCTGAATGAAATAATCCCAGGTGATTTTAAAAAAGGGAAGGAGTGAATTGCAAAGGCTCAAATGCAATTGTTCAACCCATCCTGGTTCCAGGTGTGAGACAGTTAACATTGTAACCTTGTTTACACAGGGAGGGTGGGATAACAGGCCAGGCAGCTTAACTGAATTGCTGGGCAAATCACTGAATCCATTCTAATGGACAGTGCGACGTTCATATCGAATGGCACAGATTGGTCAACATGTTAAGGGAAGATCATGTGTGACCACTTTAATTACATTCTCTGAGAAGGCAATGGGGTGTGTTAAGAACAATAATATTACTAGAGTGTGACAATATGGATCCAACATTGGCTCAGAGGCAGGAAGTAAAGGCTTACATCGAATGTTGTGAAGGGAAGGCAGTAAGCTTTATTCTGCAAGAAAATATAGATCATCACATCGATTTAGGTTTAACATAAAAAATATAATTTAATAAAAGTGCAAGAGAGCAGATTGCTATGATTTGACATCTTTATAGCCCCAGAGGATTGGAGAGTAGCCACTGTTGTTCCTTTGTTTAAAAAGGGTAACAGGGATAATACAACAAATTAGCGGCCGATGACAAGGTCGCCATTGGTAGGATCATCCACATGATTAACATGCATGGGATCCATGCTGACTTGCTCGATTCAAAATTGGCTTGGCCAGAGAAGATGGATAGTGGTGGAGGTCTGTGACCATTGGAGTTACGCAGGGATCTGTCCTGGCATCTCTGTTGTTCGTCTAGCAAGTTGGATGAACATGAAGATGGGCTGATTAGAGTCACAGTGATACAGAATGGAGACAGCCCTTCGGCCACCTTGTCCAAGTTGACAATCTGGGCGAGTCTAATTTTCATACATTTGGTCCATATCCCTCTAAACCCTCTCCATAAATCTGCCCAAGTACCTTTTAAATGTTGTAATTGTACATGTTTCTATAGTTTCGTCACAGTTCATTTCAGATACGGACTACCCGGAGTGAAATTTTTTTTTCCTCCAAGGTCTCTCTCAAATCTTTCTCCTCTCACCTTTGCCCTCCAGTTTTAAAATCCGCCACCCTGGCAAAAAGACTTAACATTCCTTTAATCAACGCCCCTCACAATCTTGCATACTTCAATAAGGTCAACGTAGTGTAAGAAAATAACTGCAGATGCTGGTACAAATCAAAGGTATTTATTTCACAAAACGCTGGAGTAACTCAGCAGGTCAGGCAGCATCTCAGGAGAGAAGGAATGGGTGACGTTTCGGGTCGAGACCCTTCTTCAGACTTTCAATAAGGTCAACCCTCAGCCTCCTAAGATCCAGAGGAAAAAAGTCCCAGCCTAATTAACCTCTCCCTATTACTCAAGCCAACAAATACTGAAAGCAGCCTGGTGAATCTCTTCCGCACCCTTCCCAACGTAATGACATCCAGCCTTCCACATGTTAATCATCTGGGTGAGCAGAATTGCACACAGTACTCTAAGTGTGGTTTCATCAACGACTTGTACAGCTGCATCATGATGTCCTATCTTTTACACTCAATACCATTTCCAATGAAAGGAAACATGCCAAATGCCTCACACACCACCCTGTCCATCTGGTATCACTTTCAGGGCATCACAAAATGCTGGAGTAACTCAGCAGATCAGGCAGCATCTAGGAGAGGGGGAATGGGTGACGTTTCGGGTCGAGACCCTTCTTCAGACTGACCCGAAACATCACGCATTCCCTCTCTCCTAGATGCTGCCTGACCTCCTGAGTTACTCCAGCATTTTGTGATACCTTCGATTTGTACCAGCATCTGCAGTTATTTTCCTACACTCACTTTCAGGACATGATGTACCTGTGCTCCCAGATCTCTCTGTTCTACAATACTCGACCATTTACCTTGCAAGTCCTGCTCTGGTTTGACAGACCAAAGTGCAAAACCTCACACATTGACATCAGAGTTAAATTCCATCTGCCATTCCTTGGCAACCTTTGCACTGATTTCAATCCTGTTATGAACTTGGACATCCTTCCTCACTATCCACCATACCATCTATTTTCGTATCACCTGCAAATTTACTAACACTGTTAACTACATTGCCATCCAAATGATTCTTTTAGATTGCAGTTTATATAATTAGGAGGCATAATAAGGTAGCAAGTCAGAGGGCATAGCTTTTAGGTGAAGGGAAAAGAAGCCTGACAGAGATATGCAAGGCAGGTTATTTGCCCAGCTATTGGGAGTGCCTGGGGGAGCAGTGGTTGTGGTGGGGAATTTAGACAGGGAATGGAGGATATGAACTATGTGCAGGCAGGTAGTGTTAGCTTAATGTGGTATCTTGGCCAGCATTGATCGTGTGCTTCACTACCCTCCTGATTAAATGCCTCGTTGTCACCTTCCCCTAACAATGAACTATTCTACATTTCCTTGATCAGCATTTGCTTTGATCTGTCGTTTTCACACCTTGCTCTTCCATATCTCTCGTCTCCCTCTCCCCTGA
Organism: Rhinoraja longicauda; assembly: GCF_053455715.1. NCBI lineage: Eukaryota > Metazoa > Chordata > Chondrichthyes > Rajiformes > Arhynchobatidae > Rhinoraja > Rhinoraja longicauda. The sequence goes on along the minus strand of NC_135955.1, from coordinate 1,057,367 downwards.
CTCTCAGTCTGAAAAAGGGCCTCGACCTAAAACGTCACCCATTCCTTCTCCCCAGAGATGCTGCCAGTCCCACTGAGTTACTCCAACATTTTGTGTATCTTCAGTACAGACATTGTGGGCTGAAAGGCTTGTCCCTGTGCTATGTTCTAACGCATCTTGGAAGATGTAACAAAGAGGAATATATCAGGGTAGTGAGAGGGGAGAGTGAACTATAGGACTTTGGATTGTTTGTCTCTGGATTCTCAAAGATAGCACGACAGGTCAGTAAAGTGAGAAAGCAACTTATTTATTAGTCAAAACATGTTGAAAACAGGCTGAAACGGAACAATTTTAGTTGCACCACAGTAAGAGTACTGCATACATTTCCAGTCTCAACATAACAGGGAAGTGTGTTTCCAGCGGAGGTGATGCAGAGAAAACTTGAGGATGTAACCAGAACTGTAAACGGTTATGATGAAAGATTAATCAGATACGGCTGTGTATTTTTAGGGGATGCTGAAGGGAGAATTAACTATGGAGTACAACATTACGCGAGGATGTAGATACAGTTGACTGGAAAGACATGATAATAGGGGGTATTGATCTCAAGTAATTGGAAGGAGGGTGAAAGGTAAGATGTGAAAACTATTTTCACCAAGGCAGGGTGTGATGGAGATTTAGAATTCACCATCTGAACGAGGGGGGGAGGCAGAAGCTGGGATATATTGAAGAGCTGTGACCTACAGGACCACAGAGGCGGATGCTGGGAGGTGAGGCGATGGTGGGCAGTTCTTTTACTGACAGGCACCAGCATAAGGTTCTCTGGATTATCTCTGAAATTCTCCACCCTCAGCTGGAAGCGTGATCAGAGGGGATAAACATTCGATAGATCAAGGAATAAAGTGGATGGAGAGATTGAGGAGTTGAGGCCAGTGAAGATCAGCCTTGATCATATTACATGGTGGGCCAGGCTTGAGGGATCTGTGGCCCACTCTTGTTCCAGTTGTGCTCTGTGAGGGCCTCACCTCCTGCATCATAATGTTTCTATGATTCTAACCCACTGTTTTAAATTTTCAAGACCTTTAGCAATTTGTTTTTCTCCCGTTGAAGATTTGCGTATTTAGTTTAGTTTCCATTTAGAGATACAGTGTGAAAACAGGCCCACCAAGTCCGTGCCGACCTGCGATCCCCGCACATTAACACTATCTTACACACACTACGGACAATTTTTACATTTATATCAAGCCAATTAACCTACAAACCTGTGTCTTTGGAGTGTGGGAGGAAACCAAAGATCTTGGAGAAAACCCACGCAGGTCACGGGGAGAACGTACAAACTCCTTACAGACAGCGCCCATAACCGGGTCTCTGGCACTGCAAGGCAGCAACTCTACCGCTGTGCCACCGTGCCGCCCTAGTCTCTAGCTGTCTTTAAAAAAAAATGAAACCCTTCTGTTTATAATGTATCTCTTTATTGCCCCCACAGAAAATATCACCTTACATTTAGGAGGGCACAATTTGATCTGTTTTCCTGACCTGAAATTTATCAATGATGCCCACAACTGCTAGTTGTGTATCATCAGCAGACTTTGGATAAATACCCTGTACAAGTCTGGATCATTCACATACAGCTAAAGCAGCAGCAATCCCATTATGTGGCTGCTCCTGTCCAGTGTGAAAAACAGTCACTACCCACACAAAGATTCTGCCCCCTGGTCCATTCTGCGCACACACACACACACACACACACAGCCACTGCTCCTCGAATCCCTTTCATTTTAATTCAGCACAATTGTTCCCTTATCGCCAAAGTTATACGTCTTTACCCCTTCCAGCCCCATTGCATTCTGACAGCAAGTAGTCTCTCCTGTTCCCTTTTGTCAGTGTTTAATCTTCAAAGGATTAAACAATTGGAAAGAGGAAAACTGGAGGTTATCACGGACAAGAATCGCAACAGTGATACAGAGGAAAAAGCAGAGCCTTAATAAACTTTAATAAACAAAGACACAAAAGACTGCAGATCTCGAGCAAAAATCAAACTGCGAGGAACTCAACGGGTCATTCAACATCAAAGGAGCAAAAATGCCAGTCGCAGGCTGCTGCAGATATGGTGACCGCATTGCCAAGCACTGTGCCGTCTGCCATGCCACCAGGAGCTCCATCAATTGTCAATGCCCTTCCCCATTCCCATGCCGACCAGCCTGTCCTCAGCCAGCTCAGCACCAGGGAGAAACCTGCACTGTGAAAAATCACACTGTAGAAAATCACTTTTACCTTTAATCTGTTTACATAATATTCCAAGCTGGTTTCTTACCGTCATTCCATGCTTGAGGATAAGCTTCATGAGGTCTTCCTCTATCGTGGCCAAGAAGGTCTCACTTGGATGTTCCATCAACGGAACCACCAGTTCCAAAATCTTTGCCACATTGCAGATGACAAGGAAGTCACTCTGTGTCTAGAATAGTAAGATCAAATGGAAAATATTGTTGAACAAAACATGCTCCATAATGCCCATGAGAATAACCCTCCAATACATATCTTCCATTTCATGTTCAATTCAGTCAGTCCAATCACTGTGCTCCCTTCTCCACTGAAGCTGCCAATTTCAGCTAAGCTGCTTCCACTTTACTTCATTCAAATTATTCTTCAGCCCACTTGCCCAGCTGATCAAGATACCGCTGCAAGTTTTGATAACCATCACCCACTTTAGTGTCATCTGCAAACCTACTGATCGTATAGATTCTCATCCAAATTATTGATATAAACCCCAAACAGCAATGGCCCCAGCACCAATGCCTGAGGCACACCTCGAATGAAAGGGGCTCCGGCCTGGAAAACAACCTTCACACTCTGCTTCCTTCCATGAAGCCAATTTCTTATGCAGTCAGCTAGCTCTCCCTGGATCCCATGCGATTCAGGCCTTCCAGAACAACCTACCTTATCAAATGTTGAAGTCACAAAGACAACGTCTACAGATTTGATCTTGTCAACCTTTTGGTTACTTTACAAAAACTCTGATTCATAAGATATGATCTCCCCCATACAAAATTATGCTGACTATCCCTAATCAGCCCTTGTCTATGTATACATCTCTTATCCCTCAGAATCTTCTCCAGTAACTTGCCCACCACAGATGTTAGGCTCACTGGTCCCAGTCTTTTCCTTGCAGCCATTCTTGTATAGAGGCACAGCATTAGCCACCTTCCAGTCTTCCCGCACCTCAGCTGGATCTAATGGCAACTTGCATATCTCAGCCAGGGCCCCTGCAAGTTCTTCTCTAGCCTCCCAGTGTCCGCGGATATATCTGATTAAGAGACATCTAGCTACTTATTAGGTTCTTGAACTAACATGTACAACCCTAATCCTACCTCAACAACCTCTTGCACTAGCACGGACTTTCCTTTTTTCTAATTATGTTGTGCACTAATGTTTTGTTTATTGTGCTTTTTCTGGCAGCTCGTACCATATATCCATCACACCCAACTTCCCATTAATCCTTCCTGTCCCAAGTGCTGATTGACCCAGTCCCCCAGAATGCTTTTCGAAAGACATTCCCATCATTGATGTTCGAATAACCCCTACTATTGATGTCAGATGCTTACATTGCACTTTGTTGTAAGATATGGCTGCAGTGTCATTGCATGTTTCACCATCAGATGAGGCTGGATTTTGCTGAACAGGTATAACGTGATTAAGCAGGCCACCAGACAGTTGGTATTCATGCCTTTACTGTCTGAATCTGCAGGAATGAAACAAAATGCAATTAACACCATAGCATCTGGGTAAAGGCAGGTTGTCTTACAAGGAAAGATAAAATTCTGGAGTAACTCAGTGGGTCAGACAATACCTCTGTCCAACAGAGTTTTGGATCGCAATCCTTTTTCAGACTGTGTGGAGGGGAGAGAAAACTATAAGGGAGGGGTACAACAAAGCCTAGCAGTGAGGGTGGGGTTTGATAGGCAAATGGTTGATAAAGGCCAGAGATTAAAAGACAGAGGTGAGATAAAGAGATTGAATTTGTAAATTGTCCAAATGCCGTGACTGGAAAATGCTGCTGATGTCTTCCAGAGATGCTGTCTGTCCTGTTGAGTTACTTAGGCACTGTGTCTTTTTTGTAAACCAGCATCTATGGTTCCTTGTGTCTCCTTGTCGTACAAGGAGACAAAGTTGTAGTTTTCATCCACCGAGTTTAGTAGTAATCTCAATTTAAAGTAAGCGTGCAAGTACAGCAGGCAGTGAAGAAAGCTAATGGCATGTTGGCCTTCATAACGAGAGGATTTGAGTATAGCAGCAAAGAGGTCCTTCTGCAGTTGTATAGGGCCCTGGTGAGACCACATCTGGAGTATTGTGTACAGTTTTGGTCTCCTAATTTGAGGATGGACGTCCTTGCTATTGAGGCAGTGCTGCGTAGGTTCACGAGGTTAATCCCTGGGATGGAGGGACTGTCATATGAGGAAAGATTGAAAAGACTGGGCTTGTATTCACTGGAGTTTAGAAGAATGAGAGGGGATCTTATAGAGATGTATAAAATTATGAAATGACTGGACAAGCTAGATGCAGAAAAAATGGTCCCAATGTTGGGGGAGTCCAGAACCAGGGGCCAGTCTAAGAATAAAGGGGAGGCCATTTAAAACTGAGATAAGAAAAAACGTTTTCACCCAGAGAGTTGTGAATTTGTGGAATTCTCTGCCACAGAAGGCAGTGGAGGCCAATTCACTGGATGAATTTGAGAGTGTTAGATAGAGCTCTAGGGGCTAGTGGAAGCAAGGGATATGGGGAGAAGGCAGGCATGGGTTACTGATTGTAGATGATCAGCCATGATCACAATGAATGGCGGTGCTGGTTTGAAGGGCCAATGGTCTCCTCCTGCACCTATTTTCTATGTTTCTATTTTTCTAAACATTCAGGATTCTGAGAGAGCAGCAGTGTTGTTGCCAAAAGATTGTCTCTTGTAGTCGGAGAGTTTGGAACTAAAGAACAAAACATTAGAATCAGGGATTGGCTGATCCAATCAGGATTGTTGGAGGAGGAATGTTGTTTATGCAGAGTTGCAATCTTTGGAATTGTCTCCCCAAAAGAGCTCGGAATTTGAGTATATTAATGGCTGAAATAAAAAACGAAAATGCTAGATACACTCTGCAGATATGGAATCATCTGTGGAAAGAGAAAAAGGGGTAGCTCTTCAGTTGGAAAGCACCTATAGAGAAAGTGCACTGTTGTTGATGGCAGTGCAGTACAGGTGGTTTGTATGGACTTTGACAAGTTCCCACATGGGAGACTGGTCCAAATGGTTAGGATCCATGCCTTCCATTTTTTTAGTAAAGTGGATGCAAAATTGTCTTGGCAACTGGCAACATGAGGGTGATCGTAAAGGAACGTTTCTGTGAGTGGATCCATGTGACCACAGGCATGTACAGGGATCAGTGCTGGCACATTTGCTTTTGTGTAATATATGAGAATGATTACAATATGAATGTAGAAGGCATGATCAGCAAGTTGTATAAGAAAATAACTGCAGATGCTGGTACAAATCGATTTATTCACAAAATGCTGGAGTAACTCAGCAGGTCAGGCAGCATCTCGGGAGAGAAGGAATGGGTGACGTTTCGGGTCGAGAAGAAGGGTCTCGACCCGAAACATCACCCATTCCTTCTCTCCCGAGATGCTGCCTGACCTGCTGAGTTACTCCAGCATTTTGTGAATAAAATGATCAGCAAGTTTGCAGATGATTCTAAGATTGATGGAGTTGTTGAGTGTGTGAAGGGTAGTTTTAGGCAATCGATGAGAGAGGCTGAGAAATCGCAAATGGAATTTAATCCAGACACGTGAGGTGAAGCGTTTTGGGAAAACTAACAAGGGTAGGACAAGCCCCGTGGTGTGGGGAAGCACTGAGGAACAGAGATATTTGGTGTATGTCCAAAGATCCTTGAAAGTGGCAGCACATGTAGCTACTGTGGTTGAAAAGGCAATTGGGGTACTGGCTTTCATCAGTCAGAGTTACACAGCACAGAAATAAGCCCTCTCAGCCCGCCTCATCCATGTGACCGTGATGTCCACCATTACTAATCTGATCTGCCTACGTTAGGCCTTTGCAGAAGTGTAGGATGAGCTGTGGACAAGTGACTTAACTGTGGACTGGGGTCAGGGAACAAATGGCCGACTCCTGCTCGTATTTCCTAAGTTCTACCATCGTGACCAGAGCCAGTAGTTCTAATTACTGCATTTGTAATGATTAAACCAGGCCTCGGCCAATCATTCAATTGACAAAACTATTTCAGCTCAGAACTTTTACTGTCAAATGGATTTGGGAATCATATACAAAGAAATTTAGGAGGCAAAAGACTCTTAAATGTCAGCATTCCTAGATTTGTAGAGTTGCACAGCATGGTAATAGGCCCATCAGCCCAACTTGCCCATGCTGATCAAGATGCCTCTCCTCACTAATCCACTTTGGCCCTGTTTGGCCCACATGCTTCCAAACTCTTTTATAAATGAGTTGGAACCGGAATCTGGAAAAGGCTTTTATGAAGGAGGAGAATTGCTTTCTAACATGAAGTTTCTGGTGAGAAATGTACCATCTATCTATCTATCTATATATATTATATTACTAAAACTCTCATCTTGTATATTTGTGGGTAGATTTGTTCCCACAATGGTACACAATAGTGCAACAATGTTAGGCCCACCCTACTCACCATTCCCCTGCGGTCTCAAATGATCACATTTTGTTACATTTTAAAAGCAATTAACTTAATAAACTTTAATAAATGTGCTTCCCCCCACCCCTCCCCGCCAGGAGGACTGGCGCCCGTCCCTGCGTGCCCCGTGCCTGACCTTCCTCCCGTGGTGTAGCGGCAGAGGGTTAAACAAGATGACCGTCGCCGGCACTGCAGGAGAGGTTTCCACCCAGCGGGTCCACGGCCAGAGCGTTGGCCGCCCAGGGCCGAGGTGAGTGGCTCCCTCTCCCCTTTCCTCTCCCCCCTCGCCCCGGGGGACACTCCCCGGCTGGCAACGGGTCCATAAGTTGGGGGAGGATTGCCAGGGCCGCAGGAGAGGCTTGCACCCAATGGGGGTTGCCGAACCCGCAAGAGGTTTGCACGGAGGGTTTTGGACCCAACTGTTCCACGCCCGGCTAGTATCATTAAATGCAGTGCCTGCTCATGAAGTAGTGGAGGAATCTTTGTACCTCATCTGTGCTGTACCTGCTCAGGGGCACAGTAGAGGCATGCTGCCACAATACTGTGGGAGAAAATGAACGCAAAGATGGTATATTGACATCAGTTGAGTGGATCTAAGGCAGGTATGAGTGAACCAGGATAGCATAGAAGGCTGGAACTCAAAAGGAGATTTTGTTTTGGAGGGGAATGGAAATATTCTGGTAAATCAGTGAAAACCATTGGAGTCTGATGGTATTTCAATGAGTTGCAAAGAGCTATATCAAATGAAGGTAATAACACCTTCATGTATTGCAAAGCCCGTGATCTAGTCACGACACAGACATAGAAAACTATTCCATGGACAAGGTTTGAAGGGGGCCAACACTATTTACCTGACAATGACTCCTCGTATTTCAGAATGTGTTCAACCAGGTTATCCACTATCTGGATGCAGGCTTTCCTCACAGGTTTGTATGAGGCATCTTCCTCAGACTTCAGCAGCTGAAAACATGCAGCAAAGTTCCATTAGCGTATTCCATTATCCCCAGCTCAAGCACAACCCAGTTCCAAAGACACAGATGCAGCTTCCAATAGCACTAAATGCAGCTAGTTACCTGCTTTCAACTTACTGAAGGCAAATACAATTACCTTATTGTACCCCTTCTTATATCAATTTCTCAACGTTCAGGAAGAACTTAGTTTTTAGAGCATCAAATTACTTTTTGTTTGAAGTGCATTTAGATGTCACAAATGTGATGGGCTTTCATGGGCTAATTATGGGACCCTACAAACTTTTGTGAGGTTGCGGATAAGGTTCTACATCAGATACTGTGCATTTACTCATGAAATTGGAAAGTTCTCAACCTGGTTAGGTGGTAGAAGTCAAAGGGAAGTGACTTGGAATGCCTCTTAAAAGTCTGTGTTGGGACTTCAACTATTCATTTAGCTAAGTAATAAAGGACCATGTATTTGAAAGTGTAGTTAGAACCACAACATCACTGCATTGTGAGAGGAGAAGACTGCAGTTCAAGTTTATTGTCATTATCACCAAGGACAGTGAAATACATGTACAATGAAAAATCCTGCTTGCAGCAGCATTACAGGCACATAGAAAAAAAATCACACAAATTACACAAATTCTAAAAGAAAGTATGCAAACCAACACATTAGTGCAAAAATTGAAGCATTTATTAAGGGATTGGACACGCTAGAGGCAGGAAACATGTTCCAGATGTTGTGGGAGTCCAGAACCAGGGGCCACAGTTTAAGAATAAGGGGTAGGCCATTTAGAACGGAGATGACGAAAAACTTTTTCACCCAGAGAGTTGTAGATCTGTGGAATTGTCTGCCTCAGAAGGCAGTGGAGGCCAACTCACTGGTTGCTTTCAAGAGAGTTAGATAGAGCTTTTAAAGATAGCGGAGTCAAGGGATATGGGGAGAAGGCAGGAACGGGGTACTGATATGGATGATCAGCCATGATCACAGTGAATGGCGGTGCTGGCTCGAATGGCCTCCTCCTGCACCTATTGTCTATAATGAACAAAAGTGCATAGTAGTGCAAGAGGTGGGCAGTAGTGTTCTGTTGTGGCGGGATTCAGATTGTGTTGGTCTATTCCTTAAGCTGGTGGTGTGGGACTTCAGGCTTGTGTACCTCTTGTCAGTGAGAAGCAGGCATGGTGGGGATCCTCAAAGATAGATGCTGACATCTTGGGACCGCGCCTCAAGATTCACACTCGGATAAATGATTCAGACTCGGGTAAACTCAAAGTCATCCATTTTAGTCCAATAGAAAAGATATGTATAGTTTGAATTCTTGTGGAGGTCACTAAAATATAGCAGCCAGGTACAAAGAAGCTTATTGCATGCAAGTCTTTATATTCTAGAAAACAATATAAAGGGGGGCTAGGCAGTGGCCTATTTAAAGCATGCTTAGAAGAGCAATCAAGTGGAAAAATGAATTTAGACACAAATTGCTGGAGTAACTCAGCGGGTCAGGCAGCATCTCGGGAGAGAATGGGTGATGTTTCGGGTCGAGACCCTTCTTCAGAGTGATGTCAGGGGAGGGGGCGGGACAAAGATAGAATGTAGTCGAAGACAGGAAGTCTAGTGGGAGAACTGGGAAGGGAATAGAAAGGGAAAAGAAAGGGAAAACAGGGACTATCTGAAGTTAGCGAAGTTAATGTTCATATCGCTGGGGTGTAAACTACCCAAGCGAAATATGAGGTGCTGTTCCTCCAATTTGCACTGGGCCTCACTCTGACAATGGGGGAGGCCCAGGATAGAAATGTCAGATTGGGAATGGGAGGGGGAGTTGAAGTGCTAAGCCACCGGGAGATCAAGTTGGTTAAGACGGACTGAGCAAAGGTATTCAGCAAATCGATCGCTGAGCTGTGCTTGGTCTCACCAAAAAACTGAAGTGATGAACTTTGGCAGAATGAGTAAGGGAAGAGAATGTTGACAACATGGCACGCCACCAATGGGACAGATGCACCTGAATGTACATGTGTATGAATTCATGTCCATGGCTTGTCAAATCAAGAATGATGCAAGTAAAGTGAAGGAATGTGAGGATTCATAAATGGAGCATCACGGTGCAAAAGCATGGACGTTGCATTGCACTTGTGTAAAGCACTGGTTAGATCATAACTGGAATATATATCCAAATGGGTCACCATATTTTAGGAATGATGAAACATTTCCAGGTAAGGTGCAGGAATGATTTCAAGGATGACAACACTTAGTAACCAGTTCAAGATAGAGAAACTGAGATTAAAGAGGGAAGGTTTGATGAAAGAGTCCAAAATTAGGGCAAAGAGCAGGCAAGTAATATGGACCCTTCGAAGAGTGGAGATAGACGCAGATGCAGCAGGCAGATATCCTCATTTGTACTTGGAAGGAGAGATATTTAAGACCACAGACAGAAGAAATTGAATTTCAGATTTTGCAGCTGTGCATGGCAAATATTGAGGAACTTTTCAAACGGTCTCTTGAATGCATATGCTCAGTTCTGAAGGGCCACATTTGAATAAAGGAACAGTGACTGTGCACTTTTGTTAACAATAGTGTGATACATTTGCCCCGAGCTTATTTCTGCACCACATACTCACAATAACACTAGAATTGCCCCAGACAATTGGCCAACTCCATCCTACACAACATTCTGGTGAGAGAGGAAGAGGCACCACCTCCCAACCCATCAAGCATCTCCTGTGGAAGTCCGTGGCCCCCCCCCCATTGGTCTCATCAGCCATCTCTGGACCCAAAGTATAGGAGGGGAAGCAAGTCATCCTCAAACCCAGGGATTTGCCCAAGAGAGACACAATTACAAATTGTGGTCACCTGGTGTGAGTTTAAAGCAAAAAAGGAAACAACAATTTTCACTAGAATAAAAAATATTCAGAAGAATCCAGCAGAATTTCAAACATCATTTTATCGAAATATTAATTATTATTGGAAATCCCTTGACTCCCCTCCATTTCACATCCAGCCCACCTAATTTACAGAGTTTATCCCCATCATATTAGTAAACTACAACTCCATTTAGATTCCCCTTGCAAGAAAGTACTCAATTCTCCATTAAAAGCCTAGCAAGGTGATAACAATAGCTGAACTCCCCATTAAGAGGGACTCCCCATTAAGTCTGTCCCTAAATACCACCAAGACCAAGGAGCTGATCATCAACTTCCGTAGGTCACATAACGGGGAATATGCCCCGATCTCTATCAACGGGGACAGTGTGGAGAGAGTGTCCAGCTTCAAGTTTCTGGGCACTCACATTTCGGAGGACCTAACATGGTCCAATAACACTGCTGCGCTGGTCAAGAAGGCACAGCAAAGACTGTTCTACCTAAGAACACTGAAAAAGTCTGGTCTACCCCAACAGCTGCTGACGACCTTCTACCGCTGCACCATAGAGAGCATCCTAACGCATGGCATCCCTGTGTGGTACCTCAGCTGCACGGAGGCAGAAAGGAAAGCTCTACAGCGGGTAGTCCAAAGAGCTCAGAGGGCCATCGGAACACAGCTACCAGACTTGGAGGGCATCTACAACACACGATGCCTCAGAAAAGCCACCAGCATCCACAAAGACTCTTCACACCCCTGCAACAGTCTGTTCGAACTCCTTCCATCGGGCAGACGATACAAGGCCTTCTACGCCCGCACCTCTAGACTCAGGAACAGCTTCATCCCCAGGGCCATAGCTGCTATGAACCGGTCCTGCTGAGCCGGATGGTCATAACGCATAGATCAACTTGCACTTTACCCTGTCTAAAACTGTTACAATTGTTTCGTTGGGTTGCTGTTGTCTAAATTACTTAAATTATTGCATCGTATGGGAGGCGCATTCCCAATCTCGTTGTACCCCTGGGTACAATGACAATAAAGATATATTGTATTGTATTGTATTGTAAACCCATCACCTAAGTTGGTAAAAAGGAGTCTCAGGCAACGGTAATTTGTCAACATATACTTACGTTCTGAAGAAGTTGCTCAAACCAATCGTACCCAGTATCCCTGCACGCAGCAACCTGTAAAGCAGGTGAAAGGCAGGCATGAGTGGGTGGACTGGGCGGAAGGATGCTGCCCGCAATCTACAACGATCAGCAACTGCACAAAACCACTGCCTCAACTGTCAATGTTATAGGTGGGAATCACTGACTTGGAATATGCCACACCACCAGGCATAGGTCTTGCTTTGATTCTTCACAGATCTATCAAATGAGATCCATTATCATCTTTCCCCAGAATCATGCCACTTGGTATGCCAAGCTTATAGCTTTACTGAACCTTCATTTCTGATTATCATTTAAAGTGTGGGTGAAGAAAGCAATATTTACAGGGGGACCTGCAGAGAGGAACAGGCAAGGATTCCTACAGTTGTAAATACTAGGGATTCCAGCATCCCTCCTGCCACGTCAACCAGTGTCCAGGTAACTACCCAACATTCTGAATCGGGACGGGGCAGCCTCCAATATTAACATCATGGGAGAAATTGGGCAAGCCTTGCACGCAGATTTTAAGCAGCAACTTAAAGGAAGACCACAAAAATGGCAATTGTTGGACAATCTTTGACGTCATGCCCCAGTAAGTGCAGAAATTGTAGGATAGTGCAGACAATCCATGGCTTGTAGAAATGGTGGGGGAAATGCATTTGATTCTAACAAACAAACACACGAATTAAGAACCAAAAAACAGTCCATTCGGCCCCTTGATCCCATTCAATAAGATCTTAGCTGATGTAATTGTTACATTTACTACTGTAACCTTTCATTCATCCATTTATCAAGGATCCATCTTCCTCTGCCTTCAAAAGATGAAGCCTAGCCTCCCACTATCCTTCGAGCCAAAAGATCTGAAAACATTTTGCCTCATTCATGGGAAACCCCACACTTTTAAACAATGACCTCAAATCCTACTTTTTCCCATAATGGAAATGGTCTCCTTCATAGCCACCTGATCAAACAACTCAGTATAACTTTCACGGATGATGTTTCTGGGATATTGGGACCATTTCTAGACAAGTTGGACTCGCTCAATACAAAAAGCAGGTTGCATCTGAGCAAGACTAGAGATCAGTCTGTTAGTGCAAAACTTTTGAACTAGCTTGATAGAGGGATGGGTAACTATGCAAAAACTCAGAGTACAAAAAATAGTTATCAAAAGATAGAGTGTGAAAGGCAAAGTAAACAAAATGTTGGAAAGTAAATAAGGAATACAGCTGCATTTAATGATCTATTCCGAAGGGCAATGAATATAATTTATAAGGCTTTGTGAATGTGCTGAGGACTCATTTAAAGATAAAACAGATATTTGAAGGTAAATCTGTCTCTGGTCAATGGGATCAATAGACACTAGGTGCAGGAGTAGGCCATTCGGCTCTTCGAGCCAGCACCACCATTCAATGTGATCATGGCTGATCATTCTCAATCGGTACCCCGTTCCTGCCTTCTCCCCATACCCCCTGACTCCGCTATCATTAAGAGCTCTATCCAGCTCTCTCTTGAATGCATTCAGAGAATTGGCCTCCACTGCCTTCTGAGGCAGAGAATTCCACAGATTTACAACTCTCTGACTGAAAATGTTTTTCCTCATCTCTGTTCTAATTGGCCTACCCCTTATTCTTAAACTGTGCCCCCTGGTTCTGGACTTCCCCAACATTGGGAACATGTTTCCTGCCTCAAACGTGTCCAATCCCTTAATAATCTTATTTGTTTCGATAAGATCCCCTCTCATCCTATATTCCAGTGTTTACAAGCCTAATCGCTCCATTTCGATTCAGGAAATTGATCCTATTGATCAGAAATTGATTTATGAGCCCTCTGCTCATTCACAAAACCTTCGGTTAAGCTTTAGCATGGTTTGGGAACAGCTCCATCCAAGGCCACAAGAAATTACAGTGAATTATGGACGCAGCCCAGACCATCACACAAACCATCCTTCCTTGCATTGACTCCACCTGCACCTCACGCTGCCTCAGCAAGGCCAGCAGCCTAATCAAGGACGAGTCGCACCCTGGCCACTCCGTCTTCTCCCCTCTCCCATCGGGCAAAAGGTACAAGTGTGAAAACGCACACCTTTAGATTCAGGGACAGTTTCTTCTGAGCTGTTAACAGGCAACCGAACCATCCTACCAACAACTAGCGTGCAGTCCTGAGCTATTATCTACCTCATTGGAGACCCTCGGACTATCTTTGATCGGAATTTACTGGACCTTATCTTGCGCTAAACGTTATTCACGTTATTCCCTTTATCATGTGTTTGTACACTACGGATGGCTTGATTGTAATCATGTATTGTCTTTCCGCTGACTGGTTAGCACGGAACATGACAATTAACTAAACCAAACATACTGCAACAATAAAAAGACAGCCACATTTAGAGGCCACTCGATGACAAGGTGACCGACCAGTGGCGCTCCACAAATATCAGAACTGGGACCTCGGTAAACATAGAAAATAGGTACATAGAAAATAGGTGCAGGAGTAGGCCATTCGGCCCTTCGATTATTCGGTTATTAATTTATTGAATTTTTAAAAATTTACATCATCTATGTATTATGTTTACAGGCATGTTAAACTGCCACAAGTAAGAGTTAAATATAAAATATCGTATATAAAATACAGAAATATATATATATATATATTTTGGAGGAACATGTGGAGGCTTTAGAGAGAGTGCAGAAGAGGTTTAATCAAGAAGATACCTTGATTAGGTATGAGCTATATGGTGAGATAAGATATACATGGATAGACATAAAATATTGGAGTAACTCAGCGGGACAGGCAGCTTCTGTGGACTGAAGGAATGGGTGACGTTTCACAGAGTGCTGGAGTAACTCAGCGGGACAGGCAGCTTCTGTGGACTGAAGGAATGGGTGACGTTTCACAGAGTGCTGGAGTAACTCAGCGGGACAGGCAGCATCTCTAGAGAGAAGGAATAGGTGATGGTTCGGGTCGAGACCCTTCTTCAGACTCGATAAACTTGGATTCGTTTTATGGAGTCAGAGACTGAGGGGTGACATGATAGAAGCACATAAAATTATGAAAGGCATAGATAGGGTAGACAGCCAGAACCTTTTTCCCCAGGGTAGAATTTTTAAATAATAGATATATGCTTAGGTTTAAAGTGAGAGGGAAAGTTTAAAGGAGATTTGCAAGGCAGGCATTTTGTTTACACAGGAGTAACATGTTCCTAGAATGTGAAACCAGGGGAAATGAAACAGGCAGATACTATCACAATGTTCAAAAGGCATTAGATGAACAAGCAGGGAATGGGGAATATATTAGACCACGTGCAGGCAGATCAGATTAGTTTAAATTGGCAGTGGTGGGCACAGACATCATGGGCATGGTCCTGTGCAGTACTTCCGTTAGGGCATGAAATGAGATTTGATTGGGTAGGCAGGGCCCATTCTCACTGGAACATGGGTAACCTTCTAGATATTTATAAAATGATGCAGGGGTTAGATAGGAAAGGTTGTCAGTCTTTTTTCCCCAGGGTAAGGGAATCTAATACTAGAGGCACGGTGGCGCAGCGATAGAGTTGCTGCCTTACAGCGAACGCAGCGCCAGGGACCCAGGGTCAATAATATATTCCATTATTCGTCCCACACCGGGGAAATTTACATCCCGACTACGGGTGCTGTCTATATGGAGTTTGTATGTTCTCCCCGTGACCTGCTTGGGTTTTCTCCGAGATCTTCGGTTTCCTCCCACACTCCAAAGACGTACAGGTTTGTAGGTTAATTGGCTTGATAAATGTAAAGATTGTCCCTAGTGGGTATAGGATAGTGTTAATGTGCGGGGATCGCTGGTCGGTGCGGACCCAGTGGGCCGAGAGGGCCTGTTTCTGCGCTGTATCTCTACACTAAACTTAAGGACATAGGTTTAAAGTGTGGGGTGAATGCTGCCTGAAATTCTTTTTGCAGTACTCATTCCAATCGCTGGTTTGGCTTGGTATGAGCTCCACATATCCCAAGCAGGCAGTGTATGCGTCTTCTGCACAGATACATTGATTTGTAAAAGATATTACATGATGTTTGATAAATATCGGTCCTGATACAATAACCGATTCCTGAAAATTCCAGTGAGACAGGAAGAGCGTAGGGAAAGTAGGACGATCTATATTGGTCTTCCACAGGCAGCATGCACTCAGTGGGCAGACTGGCTGCCCCCTGAACACTGCCTCCATCAGTCACTGAAAGTATGCAGGTACAGCAGGCAGTGAAGAAAGCTAATGGCATGTTGGCCTTCATAACAAGAAGAGTCGAGTACAGGAGCAGAGGTCCTTTGGCAGTTGTACAGGGCCCTGGTGAGATCACATCTGGAGTATTGTGTGCAGTTTTGGTCTCCAAATTTGAGGAAGGACATTCTAGCTATTGAGGCGGTGCAGCGTAGGTTCACGAGGTTAATTCCCGGGATGACGGGACTGTCGTATGTTGAAAGAATAGAACGACTGGGCTTGTATACACTGGAAATTAGAAGGATGAGAGGGGATCTTATTGAAACATATAAGATTATTAAGGGATTGGACACACTAGAGGCAGGAAACATGTTCCCGATGTTCGGAGAGTCCAGAACCAGGTGCCACAGTTTAAGAATAAGGGGTAGGCCATTTAGAACAGAAATGAGGAAAAACTTTTTCACTCAGAGTTGTGAATCTGTGGAATTCTCTGCCTCAGAAGGCAGTGGAGGCCAATTCTCTGGATGCTTTCAAGAGAGAATTGTTAAAGTTGTTAAAGTTTAGGGATATGGGGAGAAGGCAGGAATGGGATACTGATTGTGGATGATCAGCCGTGATCACAGTCAATGGCGGTGCAGGCACGAAGGGCCGAATGGCCTCCCCCTGCACCTATTGTCTATAACTCATTGGAAAATGGAACAAGCTGGAGGTGGTGAACGCTCAGCCTGCTCACCACCCTGACTTCTCTGGGGCAACTCATTCAACTGACCTGCAGTGACCAATCATATTTGCAACTAAACACAAAAGTGTCCAGAATTACTTTACACAAGGAGAGAAGGCAGGCAATTACTCACCACATCTGTCACATTTAATATTTTCCGGGTCATTCCTTCAGCATCATGGGAAGGTGTGGGAGTGAACCAGAGTTTCTGGAATGTTTCGTTTACTAATTTCTGCAGAAGGACAAACCCAGTTAAATCTCAATCCAACTTAAAATTGTTCACAATAGCAACAAGACTAGATCAGCGTCTCTCCCACCTTTTACTGCATTGGATTAAATGGAATTGGGGAGAACTAGAGGACTACAATTGTTAGATATCGAGAGCAAGGGAGAAACTGGTAGACCATTTACTGTAATGTCGCCATTGGAAAGTGTACTTGATCACTGATATGAATACTTGGAGAAGATCGGGTTAATACACGATCAGCCAAAACATTATGACCACGGGATAGCCTTCGTTGCCCTCGTGCATCGATGAGCCTTGGGCGCCCAACACCCTGCCTGTCGCCGGTTTGTAGTTTGTCCCTCGGACCACTGTCGGTAGGTACTCACCACTGCTGACCAGGAACACCCCACAAGCTTTGCCGTTTCAGAGATGCTCTGACCCAGTCTTCTGGCCATAACAATTTGGCCCTTGTCAACGTCGCTCAGGTCTTTACTCCTGCCCATTTCTCCTGCATCCAACACATCAACATCAAGAACTGACTGTTCACTTGCTGCCTAATATATCCCACCCCTTGACAGGTGCCATTGTAACAAGATAATCAATGTTCTTCACCACCTGTCAGTGGTCATAATGTTTTGGCTGATGTGCAAATGATTACAATATGGATGTAGAAGGCATGATCAGTAAGTTTGCAATGAGGGTGGTGGGTGAGTGGAATGCCGGCAGATACAATAGTGACATTTAAGAGACATTTCTAGGCACATGAATATGCAGGGAATGAAAGGATATGGATTATGTGCAAGCAGATAAGAGTTAGTTGGCATCATGTTCAGCACAGACAATGTGGACCAAAGAGCCTGTTCTTGTGCTGTACTGTTCGATGTTCTTAGTCATGAGTGTAACAGGATAGCTTCCACTTGCCTTTGAGTGCAGTTCCAAACACACAGATAAAGCTTGACACCATCCAGGATGATATAGCCCCAATCACTCCACTATCCACTGCCCCATGCACTTATTCCCTTCACTCTTCTTATTTCCTTCTCCACAGCAATTAGGATTGTACAATAAATGCTGACCTCATCAGCAACACAGCAATCACCTTGTAGATGATTAAAAATATCAGGGAACTATTTTCTTTGAGCAGATGGGTCAGTAATCAAATTTTAATTAGCTGGTAAAAGATCCAGAAGTTAAGATTTCTTCCAAGAGGGCTCATTTAATCAGGATTCCATTTCATGAAATTATGGTGAAAGTAGGTTCCATTTTGTAACCTAGTCATTCAGCATGGAAATAGGCCATGACAGACATTTCTAGTTCTTTGAAAGAGCTAGCACTGGCCCATTTCTGACTATTTCTGTAGTCTGCTTTGACTCTGCAAATTGCACGCTCTCTAAGCTGTACACTGAACTCCAAATGCAATTTCATGTCATGTCAAGCAAATCCTGGCAATATGCATTCAGTAATGGTCATGAGAAAAGTTTGAATCACTGTTAATGAACATATTTGTTCATTGTTGAGGTATTCTGTTCTCCTCAATGTTGCAGGTCCCGAAGTTAAGGAGTTAGCAACCCACAGTTCACAGATCCAAATCCCAGCACAGTATATTTGACAATGATCACAAAAATTGGATGACTGAAGTGAAAATAAAATAGTTTCACTTCTGCCTTCTTTGGTCTACTGTATTAGATTGTTCCTCCCTATAAAATGGTTATAGGCGGTCCAAATATTCCGAAGCATTATCCCCACAAACACCATCCTAACTCCACATTCCCTGCCCTGTTCATAGACTCCAAACACTCTGTACACTGAACCTGTGCATTAACAAGAGAAGTTTCACACTCAACCTCCCCTCCATTAGATACATAGAAAATAGGTGCAGGAGTAGGCCATTCGGCCCTTCGAGCCTGCACCGCCATTCAATATGATCATGGCTGATCATCCAACTCAGTATCCCGTACCTGCCTTCTCTCCATACCCCCTGATCCCTTTAGCCACAAGGGCCACATCTAACTCCCTCTTAAATATAGCCAATGAACTGGCCTCAACTACCCTCTGTGGCAGAGAATTCCACAGATTCACGACTCTCTGTGTGAAAAAAAACTTTCTCATCTCGGTCCTAAAAGACTTCCCCCTTATCCTTAAACTGTGACCCTTTGTTCTGGACTTCCCCAACATCGGGAACAATCTTCCTGCATCTAGCCCCAAACTCTCCACCTTTGTCCATCCCGGTCGGTATTCATTCGAAATTCCCCACAGACCCCAACCCCAACCCCCTGCATTAACCTAAACGTTCCTCACTCCAATTCCCCAATTAACCTTAACTCTCCATTTTCAAGCGTTAATCCCATTCTCCCCACTTTCCTGAACTGTAGATTCTCCACACTCTCTTACTCTGTGCATTGACGTCAATTTCTACGCTCCATGCATTACGCAAAACTCTAGTCACACCCCGTGATATTGATCAGTATCTTTATACATCATCTTTAGCCCACCACACGAACGTCACCTTGGATTAGTTTGTGACCAGTTTTGATACACCAATTCCATGACCTTTGTGGTGTGCAGCTTGTTGTACACTGATAACCCATGACATGTTCATACCAAAGTAGCTTAAAAGGCCATGGCGCATTTTCGATAGGGGAGCTGGGTGCCAGCTAAACGTTTCATAGTTGATTCAAAGCCATGAACAATGGTAGATTCCATATTAACATTAGTTTGTGTGGTTTTACCTTAATACCCTCTTCATCATTGACCCTGCGAATCATTCTCACACACATCTCAGTCACTTTGGAGAACGTTGGTTGTTCAATACAGATGTCACGCAAAATCTTGATCACCCTCTTCCTCACACTGATACCAGTGTCCTGTAAAAGACAACTTGTTAACGTGGAGAACTCCAAGAATGCAAGGCACGAGCTGTGACATTTGAACCTGGTGGATCTAGTTTTTTTTAAAAATCACTTACTATTAACATAACACATGGAAAATGTTCCAGTACAGCGCAGAATGTGGCCCATCTGATCTGTGATGGCTCTTTGATAGAGTAGAACAATTAGTTCCACTACCGCGGCATTAGCCCTGGAATCGTGACAAATTCACACCAGTATTTGTCAAATTTAACTTTGCAACTCATTCCTGAATCTGCTTCCAACCTTCATTTTGAATCATAGAATTGTACGCTTGAATAGGTCCGCTTGACCCCTTATCCCCATGCTGACCAAGATCAACACCAATTACATTTGCCTGCATTTGGCACAATTCCCTCAAGAACTTTCCAATCTAAAGACCTGACCAAATATCTTCATGTGATCTACAGTGCCCTCCATAATGTTTGGGACAAAGTCTCATCATTCATTTAATTGCCTCTGTACTCCACAATTTGAGATTTGTAATAGAAAAAAAATCACGTGTGGTTAAAGTGCACATTGTCAGATTTTAATAAAAGTCATTTTTATACATTTTGGTTTCACCATGTAGAAATTACAGCAGTGTTTATACATAGTCCCCCCCATTTCAGGGCACCATAATGTTTGGGACACAGCAATGTCATGTAAATGAAAGTAGTCATGTTTAGTATTTTGTTGCATATCCTTTGCATGCAATGACTGCTTGAAGTCTGCGATTCATGGCTATCACCAGTTGCTGGGTGTCTTCTCTGGTGAAGCTCTGCCAGGCCTGTATTGCAGCCATCTTTAGCTTATGCTTGTTTTGGGGGTTAGTCCCCTTCAGTATTCTCTTCAGCATATAAAAGGCATGCTTAATCGGGTTCAGATTGGGTGATTGATTTGGCAACTCAAGAACTGACCATTTTTTAGCTTTGAAAAACTCCTTTGTTGCTTTAGCAGTATGTTTGGGATCATTCTCTTGCTGTAGAATGAACCGCCGGCTAATGAGTTTTGAGGCATTTGTTTGAACTTGAGCAGATAGGATGTGTCTATATACTTCAGAATTCATTATGCTACTACCATCAGCAGTTGTATCATCAATGAAGATAAGTGAGCCAATACCTTCAGCAGCCATACATGCCCAGGCCATAACACCCCCACCACCGTGTTTCACAGATGAGGTGGTACGTTTTGGATCTTGGGCAGTTCCTTCTCTCCTCCATACTTTGCTCTTGCCATCACTCTGATACAAGTTAATCTTCATCTCATCTGTCCACAAGACCTTTCTCCAGATCTGTGGTTGCTCTAAGTACTTCTTGGCAAACTGTAACCTGGCCATCCTATTTTTGCAGCTAACCGGTGGTTTGCATCTTGCAGTGTAGCCTCTGTATTTCTGTTCATGAAGTCTTCTGCGGACAGTGGTCATTGACAAATCCACGCCTGACCCCTGAAGAGTGTTTCTGATCTGTCGGACAGGTGTTTGGGGCTTTTTCTTTATTATAGAGAGAATTCTTCTGTCATCAGCTGTGGAGGTCTTCCTTGGCCTGCCAGTCCCTTTGCGATTAGTAAGCTCACCAGTGCTCTCTTTCTTCTAAATGATGTTCCAAACAGTTGATTTTGGTAAGCCTAAGGTTTGGCTGATGTGTCCAACTGTTTTATTCTTGTTTCTCAGTCTCATAATGGCTTCTTTGACTTTCATTGGCACAACTTTGGTCCTCATGTTGAGAAACAGCAATAAAAGTTTCAAAGGTGATGGAAAGACTGGAGGAAAGACTGGGTGCTGAGAGCTCTCTTATACCTGCATTAAGAAGGCAATTAAACAAACCTGAGCAATTACAAACGCCTATGAAGCCATGTGTCCCAAACATTATGGTGCCCTGAAATGGGGGGGACTATGTATAAACACAGCTGTAATTTCTACATGGTGAAACCAAAATATATAAATATGGCCTTGAATAAAATCTGACAATGTGCACTTTAACCACATGTGATTTTTTCTATTACAAATCTCAAATTGTGGAGTACAGAGGCAAATAAATAAATGATGGGTCTTTGTCCCAAACATTACGAAGGGCACTGTATATCTGTCCAGTCCCTGACTGTTCATGTGTGTACCCGAATGCTGCTATCATATTTGCTGCTGTCATAAATGTTGCTATCATATTTGCTGCTATCACCGTTTTCCCGAGCAGTGTGTTACAGGCACCCACAACTCTGTATAAAAAAAAACTTGCCCTGCACATCTCCTTTAAATGTTCCCATTAGCTGTATTAGCACTTCACTTTTGGCATCAGCCACAACATTGAGCCAAGAAGTCCTAAAAGGCCCAAGTTGGAATGTCTGGCCATTAACGTGATTAGTGAAATTTCATATACTTTCAAACGCACAGTCCGAGGGTTAATGGACTCCATGGGACTAAAAGCAGTACTTATTCAGAGTTCTGCATTGCAAACTTCTATGAGTCTACAATGAATGAGGTCAAATTGTAAACAAGAACTGGGGAAGAACACACCAATATTTCCACATAGCTAAACATAATACAACACTGTAGGAAATAAACTGCAGATGCTGGTTAAAATCGAAGGTAGACACAAAATGCCGGAGTAACTCAGCGGGTCAGGCAACATCTCGGGAGAGAAGGAATGGGTGACGTTTTGGCTTGAGACCCTTCTTCATTTTATGTCCACCTAAAATACAACACTGTCAGTTTTACAATACAAGGTTTCACAAGTGCATGGATTCAGTTCAAAGTCTCCCTGCTGAATTAACCCACATTCAAATACCCTTCAGATTCAGCCAGTCATTCCTTCCATGAAGGGACAATAGATGTTGGCATAGTCAACAGTGTTCACACTTTATGATCAAATAACCGAAAAAGTGAAGCTTCAAGCTGTGTGTGATTAACCAGTCTGAAGAAGGGTCTTGACCCGAAATGAGACGGGCGGCACGGTGGTGCAGCGATAGAGTTGCTGCCTTACAGCGCCGGAGACCCGGGTTCCATCCCGACTACGGGTGCTGTCTGTACGGAGTTTGTACCTTCTCCCCATGACCTGCATGGGTTTTCTCCGAGATCTTCGGTTTCCTCCCACACTCCAAAGACATACAGGTTTGTAGGTTAATTGGCTTGGTAAATGTAAAAATAGTCCCTAGCGGGTGTAGGATAGTGTCAGCGCGGACTCGTTGGACCGAAGGGCCTGTTTCCGCGCTGTATCTCTAAACTGAACTAATACTAAACGTCACCCATTCCTTCTCTCCAGAGAAGTTGCCTGCCCCGCTGGTATCACAAAATGCTGGAGTAACTCAGCAGGTCAGGCAGCATCTCTGGCGAGAAGGAATGGGTGACGTTTCTTGTCAAGACCCTTCTTCAGACTGATGTCAGGGGGGCGGGACAAAGAAAGGATATGGGTGGAGACAGGCAGACAGTGGGAGAACTGGGAAGGGGGAGGGGAAAAGAGGGACAGAGGAACTATCCAAAGTTAGAGAAGTCAATGTTCATACCGCTGGGCTGTCAGCTGCCCAAGCGAAATATGAGGTGCTGTTCCTCCAATTTGTGGTAGGCCTCACTATGACACTGGAGGAAGCCCATGACAGAAAGGTCAGACTGGGAGTGGGAGGGGGAGTTGAAGTGCTGAGCCACCGGGTGATCAGGTTTGTTAAGGCGGACTGAGCGAAGGTGTTGAGCGAAACGATCGCCGAGCCTGCGTTTGTTCTCGCCGATGTAGAGAAATTGACATCAAGAGCAGCAGATACAATAGATGAGGTTGGAGAAGGTGCAGGTGAACCTCTGTCTCACCTGGAAAGACTGTTTGGGTCCTTGGATGGAGTTGAGGGGGGAGGTAAAGGGACAGGTGTTGCATCTCCTGCGGTTGCAGGGGAAAGTCCCTGGGGATGAGGTGGTTTGGGTAGGGACGAGTGGACCAGGGAGTTACGGAGGGAACGGTGTGCTCTCTTGCCTGTCCCGCTGAGTTACTCCAGCATTTTGTGTCTACCTGTGATTAACCAAAGTTCATTCGTGGTCAGTCAGCTGAATGTTCTCCTGCCCGGTTGCCATTTTTATAATTCAGATCACAATAAGGCTTGAAAATCATCAACAATTTTCAAGGCAGAAAGACAAGTACAGGTTCATGGGAGGTTTAGACGGATATGGGCCAAAACGCAGCCAATCATTAATTGGATTAGATTGTAACTTCTACAGTAGGTCAATAAATGGACGTACCAGTATCCTCTCGATCAACATGTCGTAATACT
Organism: Rhinoraja longicauda; assembly: GCF_053455715.1. Classification (NCBI taxonomy): domain Eukaryota; kingdom Metazoa; phylum Chordata; class Chondrichthyes; order Rajiformes; family Arhynchobatidae; genus Rhinoraja; species Rhinoraja longicauda. Next base: position 1,033,469 of record NC_135955.1, on the reverse strand, counting down.
GCTCCGTAAGCTGAGGTCGACTCAGCACAAAGCGACCCAGTAGCTCCACAGCTGCTTCACGCACACTCGTGGAATTGTCCATCAGGCGTCCATGGACCCCACGTTGCATGTCCAACTGTAAAGAGAACAGGCAACAGCTTTCAGATTCAACAGCTAAGGATCAAGAGCCAACGAGGACATGAGCCGTGAAGAGCAGGGTGAAAGAGGGATCTTGGCTTGCAAGTCCAAAGATCCTTGGAGCAGAGATGGTTAAAGACGAAATATGGGATAATGGGCTTCAGTAGTGAGGCACTGAATAGAAGAGCGGGCAGGTTATGTTCCTGCTTTATAAAACATTGATCAGGACTCTGATGGAGTATTGTGTGCAATTCTGATCACCACACTGTAGGACAGGGGGCAGAAGACATTCTTCATCTTGCCTGGGATGGAATGTTTTTGATATGAAGAGAGACTGGAGAAGTTGGTTCTGTTCTCCTTGGAGCAGAGGTTTAGTTTAGTTTAGAGATACAGCGTGGAAACAGGCCCTTTGGCCTACCGGGTCTGCGGTGACCAGCGATCCCCGCACATTAACACTATCCTACACACACATTAGGAACAATTTTTACATTTACCAAGCCAATTAACCTACAAATCTGTACATCTTTGGAGTGTGGGAGGAAACCGAAGATCTCGGAAAAACCCCACGCAGGTCATGGGGAGAACGTACAAACTCCGTAGTCCGGATGGAACCCGGGTCTCTGGCGTTGCATTCACTGTAAGGCAGCAACTCTACCGCTGCGCCACCGCAGGGACATGATTGAGGCATATAAATCATTAGTATAGATAGGTTAGACAGCAGGAATTTTTCACCATGTCAGAAGTGAATAAATTAGAGAGCAGAGATTCAGAGTAAGAGATAAGAGATTTGTTTTGAATATGAATCAATGATTTGACAGACAGCAAACTGGGCGCTGAAGTTGATGTGTAAGTAGCTCTACAGAGACCAGGAGATATGAGGAGGTCATAAATGAAGGGAAATGATGGGTGGCACAAATAAATCATTACCCTTGCAAGAATGCTAGGATCCACTGCAACTACCTCCGACAGACATTTCATGGCCTTTGTTCGTACAGCAATCGCACTCTCTCCGAGAACACGTAGAATCTGAAAATGGAAAACATCACCACATCCAATAAACAGCAGAAGGACTTTTCAGGAGTCCAGACACAGTTCCACCAGATAACCCTCACTCTAGCTTTCCTCTAGTCTTCTGGTGCTTCATCCATGGCTAAGCAGCTTGGGATAGAAACATAGAAAATAGGTGCAGGAGGAGGCCATTTGGCCCTTTGAGCCAACACTGCCATTCATTGTGATCATGGCTGATCATCCACAATCAGTAACCCGTGCCTGCCTTCTCCCCATATCCCTTGATTCCACTAGCCCCTCGAGCTCTATCTAACTCTCTTTTAAATTCATCCAGTGAATTGGCCTCCACTGCCCTCTGTGGCAGAGAATTCCACAAATTCACAACTCTACATGAAAACGTTTTTTCTCACCTCAGTTTTAAATGGCCTCCCCTTTAGACTGTGGCCCCTGGTTCTGGACTACCCCAACATTGGGAACATTTTTCCTGCATCTAACTTGTCCAGTCCTATTATTATTTTACAGATCTCTATAAGATCCCCTCTCATCCTTCTAAACTCCAGTGAATACAAGCCCAGTCTTTTCAATCTTTCCTCATATGACAGTCCCGCCATCCCAGGGATTAACCTCGTGAACCTACGCTGCACTGCCACAATAACAAGGACGTCCTTCCCCAAACTGGAGACCAAAACTGTACACAATACTCCAGATGTGGTCTCACCAGGGCCCTATACAACTGCAGAAGGATCTCTGCTGAAGAGGGATAGATCCTGTCAGGCTCTGGGGTCTGGGGTCCACCCTAACACACCCCAATATTTCTAAACCACCACCTACCGGATGCAAACATGTTTCAGAATACCAGCGTACCCCTCCCTTAACTCCCTGGCCCCCACATCCTTCTCCCTGGTACATACCAATAAGTAATATTCATTTATGACGTATCCCCTGGTCTATGAGGAATAGAAAAGACCAACTCTTTTCACATCTCATCCAAATGAACAAGTCCCCCCCCCCCTCATCTAGCTGTACGCTTTATTCCTAAAGCTAAGAATCGCTAACCAGTCTCTTCAAAGTCCTTGCAAAATCGGCATTGACTCCACAGAGATCCCTCCCACTGTAACTCCTTGGTTCACTCATCCCTTCCCACTGAAACCACCCCCTGGCAGGTACTTTTCCCTGCATCCACAGGGGATGTAACGCCTGGCCCTCCTCCCTCGGCTCCATCCAGGGACCCCTGCAGTCCTTCCAGGTCAGACAGAGATTCACATGCACCTCCTCTAACTTGATCTACTGCATCTGGTGTTCCGATGTGGCCAGCTATACATCAGCAAAACCAAACGTAGACTCAGTGACCGTATCGCTGAACACGTGCACTCAGTCCACCGAGGCCTGCGAGATCTTCTGGTTTCTAACCATTTTAACTCCCCTTCCATAAGGTTACATGTAAGAGGAGCAGAATTAGGCCATAACCCCTGGCACCCGTACTAATCAAGTACCCCTGACACCGGCAATAACCATTAACATGCTGACGTTCCTATCCTGGGCACCCTCCATGGTTAGAGCGAGGCCACATATAAACTGGACAACCAGCATCTCATATTCCGCTTGGGTAGCTGACACCCCAATGGTGTGAACATAGAATTTTCCAATTTTAGGTAGCTTCTACAAACACAACCTTCCCACTCCCCTTCTCCCCGGCCACCTGGTTTGGCTAACCTTGCACAGGTTTCTGCCCTCCCCCTATATTCCTTCCACCTTCACAACCTTTCTATCCCCGAGGATCACAATTCGTAACACTTTATTCCTTTGGGGCTCAGACCTGTTTTTTCATCTCTGGCCTTTGTCCAACAATCTGCCTATCAGAAAAACCCCTATTAACCCTATTCATCTACACCGCTCAGCCAAAACAGTACGACCCTCTCAGCCAAAACAGTACAACCCTCTCAGCCAAAACAGTACAACCCTCTCAGCCAAAACAGTACGACCCTCTCAGCCAAAACAGTACGACCCTCTCAGCCAAAACAGTACGACCCTCTCAGCCAAAACAGTACGACCCGATCAGCCAAAACATTATGACCACCTGCCTGCCTAATACGTTGTTGGTCCTTCGTGTGCAGCCCCATACACAGCAGAGTGCAATGCAATGTGGATTGTGACACATTCCTCCCGTCACCACCATTAACATTTTCTGTGACGTCCCACAGTCGACCTTCTGTCAGTTCAGACCAGACGGGATAGCCTTCGTTGCCCTCGCGCATCGATGAGCCTTGGGTGCCCCACACCCTGTCTGTCGCCGGTTTGTGGTTTGTCCCTCCTCGGACCACTGTCGGTAGGTACTCACCACTGCTGACCGGGAGCACCCCACAAGCCTTGCCGTTTCAGAGATGCTCTGACCCAGTCGTCTGGCCAGAACAATTTGGCCCTTGTCAAAGTCACTCTGGTCTTTACTCCTGCCCATTTCTCCTGCATCCAACACATCAACTTCAAGAACTGACTGTTCACTTGCTGCCTAATATATCCCACCCCTTGACAGGTGCCGTTGTAACAAGATAATCAATGTTATTCACTTCGCCTGTCAGTGGTCATAATGTTTTGGCTGATCCGTGCATTATCGCCCATGCTTTGTCCAGCCCCTCTTTTCCAACTTTCTTTTCCACTCCCTCTGCAATCATTCTGAAGACCCGAAGCGTCTCCTATCCACTTTCTCCAGAGCCGCTGCCTAACCCGCTGTTACTCGAGCATTTTGTGTCTTTCTGGTGTCACCGGCATCTACAGTTCCTTGTGGCTATGACATTGATCATGGTTTTCCTGAAGACAGCAGTTTACAGTAACACTCACCTGTGTCAAATAAATATCAAAGCTCTGTGCAAACGGCCTCATAGAGGCCAAGTATCGGACAATCAGACAGGCATCCTCATAGTCCACGTTAGCAGAGTTCATTCTGTAGGTGTGAAAGGAAACTAGTCAGACAAAGAAAGATGTATGTTTTAAGGTGGTCAGTAAAACAGTAGTTGTATGTTAGTTTAGCAGTCTACAGTTAACTACTTGACAGTCATTTCACTGAGATATCACAAGTTCAGTCTGCAGGTTTACACAGTTTAGTTTGCCCAGATATTTTCTGTGCAGTACATCGTGCTGCATCTGCTGCAGTAAGTGTGTGCACAAGTGGAATGCTACACTACCAATTACTACACATTAGATACTGATTCTCAATACTGCTTCAGCCAGCACCGATGAAAGACCAAGAAACACCAATTCACATGCTCTGAAAGTACTTCATTAATGGATCAACCTGCAGAAACCATCTTGAAACCTGAAATCAAATATTCTGAACGACATGCCTATTGCTGCACCTCACACTACAACACACAGAATCAGGGCAAGCTGGCCAAGTGTACACAAAATTGGCTTGAAAGTAGGAAACAAAGGGTGATGGTAGAGGATTGTTTTTCAGACTAGAAGTGGTGCGACACAAGAATCCGTCTACTACTGGTCATTATTTAGATGAACAATTTGGATGTGAATGTAGGTGGTATGATTAGCAAGTTTGCAGCTGACACTAAAATTGGCGGTATAGTGGACAGTGAAGATTATCTAGGAATAGGAACGGATCTTGACTAACAGGACCAGAGGTCCAAGGAATGCCAGATAGAATTTAATTCAAATAAATGCAAGGTGTTATATTTGGTAGAACAAACCAGAGTGGGACTTTCACAGTAATTGGTAAGGCTTTGGGGAATGATGTAGAACAGAGAGATTGAGGGGTGCAGGTATATTTTCCAGAGAGATGGCAACATAGCTGGACACGGTGGAGAAGAAGGCACTTAGAACACGTCTCCATCGGTCAGCATATTGAATACAGGAGCAAAAACACAAAGTGCTGGAAGAACACACTATGTAGTTAGTCATAGAGTGATAGTGTGGAAACAGGCCCTTTGGCCCAACTCGCCCACACAGGCCAACAATGTCCCAGCTACCCTAGTCCCACCTGCCTGCACTTGTTCCGTAACCCTCCAAACCTGTCCTATATGCCTGTCCAACTGTTTCTTAAATGATGGGATAGTCCCTACCTCCTCTGGCAGCTTGTTCCATACACCCACCACCCTCTGTGCGAAAAAGTTACCCCTTGGAATCCTATTCAATCTTTTTCCCTTCACCTTGAGCCTATGTCCTCTGGTCCTCGATTCCTCTACTCTGGGTAAAAGACTCTGCGCGTCTACCCGATCTATTCCTCTCATGATTTTGTACACCTCGATAAGATCCTCCTATGCTCAAAGGAATAGAGACCCAGCCTACTCAACCTTTCCCTATAGCACACACCCTCTAGTCCTGGCAACATCCTTGTAAATCTTTTCTGAACCCTTTTGTTCTAGTTGGTAGGAAGGATGTCAAGAAACTGGAGTGTGTGCAAAAAAGATTGAGGTTTTGAGTTATAAGGAGAGGCTGGGACTTTTTTTTCCTGGTGCATAGGAGACTGAGGAGGGAGGTTACAGAGGTATATAAAATCATGAGGGGCATTGACAAGGTAAATAGTCAGTCTTTTCCTCAGGGCAGGGATTCTAAAACTAAAAGGCAAAGATTAAGGTGAGAGGGAAAAGATTTAAAAGGGACTTGAGAGGCAACTTTCGCACAAAGGTGCATATGTGGAACAAGCTGACGGATGTAGTATAAGCAGGCACAATGATGACATTTAAAAGACACTTAGGGAGGTAGAGGAATAGGAAAGGATTGGAGGGCGAGCCTGCAGATGCTGAAATCTTGAACCGGAGGTGTTAAGTGGAGAAGGCAAAAGGGTGCAAGAGCTCCATTTTCAGGTAACCCCCCCCCTTCTCATCTACCCAACACCCCTACTCCACCACACACCCCTATCTTTGCAGCCCCTCGTCCCCCACTTCCCCGTCCTCCATCTACTCATCACCCACCCTACTCCAAGCCGGCACTTTTCTCTCCCTCCATCTCTCCCCTCACCCATGTCCATTCCCCTCAAACTCTTCCTATGCTTCTATACTTCACTCCCCATCCACCTTATCAGAGGCACTTACCACCACCAGCCTTGGTTACCATCTCCACCCTTCTCTTCGCCTGCCTGTTTCACCACCTAATCAAACCTCATCTGAACCGCCGACCTCTCACTCACCACCTCTTGCCTCTTCCTTCCCTTCACACCAGCTATCTCTGTTATACTCCATCAGTCTGAGAAGGGACCCGATCTGAAAGATTTGGAGGAACATTGCCAAGCGTAGGCAAGTGGGACAAGCTCGATTAGGCAACTTGGTCAGCACGGACCAGTTGGGCCGAAGTGTCTGTTTCTCTGCTGTATCGCTGTATTTTTGACTTACCTCAGGGTGCTAAATTGTGTTGGCGCAGTTTTGATTACAGAGCGAAGGAACTTCTTGCGCTTTTCTGCTCTTTGCATAATCTCTCCTGTGGACTCGAGCTCCCTGATATGCTGCGTCCCATCGGAGGAGTCATCATCCTTCTGATTCTGTGACTTCATTGCTTTTTCTGTCTCCATTGTAGTGTCACGGAACCATTGTGCAATGTAAAATTTCCGAGCAAACTGAAGAACACACACACATTTATTGCAGGGTCACAAACACCTTTACCGAGGGGTCACACATATACAACTTTCATTGCAGGGTCTCACACACACACACATACAGTTTAATAGTTTAAGCTAAAATATAGACAAGGCCCAGTGATTGTGGTGAGGAGTATTGAGAATGAAATAAAATCCATGTTAATTACAGCTTTTACTTTAATTTAGAGTAATTTCAATTTAATGCATGGATGGATTCTGCAGCAAAAGACTAAACTAATTTTGAGAGAAAATGTGTGGGCAGTATCAAAGCAAACAGAATGTTGCTATTTTGGCACAAGGAACTGCAACTGTATGTTCATGCCAAAACCACCCAAACAGAATATGAGATACTGTTCTTCCGGTTTGCGTATGGTCTCCCTCTGGCAATGGAGGCAACCCACGACAGAAAGGTCAGCATGGGAATGCACATGGTTAGCAACCAGGACATCCAGCAGGCCTCAGTGACCAAATGATTGGTGAAATGGTTGCCTGGTCTAGTTGATACAAAGGAGGAAACATTAGGAGCACTGAATTCAGCAAATGAGCTTGGAGGAGGTGCGCAGAAACCTGTCACACCTGGACAGACTGCTGTGGTCCCAGGATGGATGTGAGGGAGGAGGTATTACAGGTGTTACGTCTCTTGTGGTTACAGGGGAAAGTACCTGAGGAAGGGGTGGTTTGGGTGGGAAGGGTTGAGTGAAGCAAGGAGTTGTCGAGGGAACAGTCTTTGTGGAAAGCAGAAAAGATTGGGGATGGAATGATGACATCATGTTGGAGGCGGTGGAAATGCTGGAGACTGGTGGAGTGAAAGGTGAGGGAACTCTATCCTTGTTCCATCTGGGGGAATGGGGAGAGGAAGCAGCACCACTTAAACCACCCTATGTACCTGTGACCACTTTCAGGGTATTATTAATCTACACTCCTAGATCCCTCTGCTCTACAACATTCCCGAGGCCCGGCCATTTACTATGTAGATCCTGCCCTGGATTGGCTTTCCAAAATGAAACACCTCACTTATTCACATTAAACTATATTAGCCATTTCTCAATCTTGACCAAGTGAACAAGACCCTTCTGTAATTGTTGGTAACCATCTTCACTGGCAGGCATAGCTGGGGCCCATGTTAGTGTCCATGGCCACACCTCTAACTTGAAGAAAGGAAGTTTCTGTGCATGTGTAAATAGAAGGCAGTGGCTGAGGCAAGTGTGGAACATCTGGAGAACCAGGCTGGAGAATTATTAACAGAAAGAAAATAAATGACAGACTTTTCACCATGGATATCTCTGCAAGTATCTGTAAGGTGAGAGATGAGCTTATTTCAAATAATAATACAATCCCAACCACAAGAGATACATTGGGAGAAATCACTGGGACCTAAATGGTTTAAAGATTCAGCTAAAGACATAGAGAAATCATTATATATTTTTCCCATTCTAGGAGGTACCAGAAGATTGGAAAACCGCCAACACGACTCCCCTGTTCAAAAAGGAAGATCAAAGGGAGACAACCAGAGGCCAGTTAATTTATCTGTTATTATTGACAAGATGCTGGAGTCAATAATCAAGAAGGAAAGCTGAATATCATCAAACCAAGTCAACATGATTTCATGAAAGGCAAGAATTCTCAAAATAATTTGTTGAGGATGTGACAGGAAAACTGACAGAGAAGAACCTGTTTATGGAGTGCATTTATATTCTCAAAGACATTTCACAAGGTGCCACACAAGAGGCTGCTGCATAAATGAAGAGCCCAAGCAATTGGAGGTGAACAGAGGCCATTAGGTGACAAGCGTTAGTTAGCATGGATTAAAAACTGTCTGTCACTCAGGATACCAAATTGGAATAAAAGGGCCCACATCAGGCTGGAGTAACTAGTGGAGTGCCCCAGGGATCAGTTCTAGGCCCACAATTGTTTACGTAGGAAAATAAACTGCAGATGCTGGTTTAAATTGAAGGTAGACACAAAATGCTGGAGTAACTCAGCGGGACAGGCAGCATCTCTGGAAATACGTCACGACCCGAAACGTCACCCATTCCTTCTCTCCAAAGATGCTGCCAGACCCACTGAGTTTCTCCAGCATTTTGTGTCCACAATTGTTTACTATGGACATTGGTCACCTGGAGCAAAAACAAAATGCAAACAAAATAGGTGGAAAGGCATGTTGTGATGAGGACATTGTGATTCTGCACCAGGATATAGATGGATAGCTGACTGGGGCAGTTTGATCAGAAAAATCAAAAGATTGTTGTCTAAATGGAGAGGCGCTGGAAATGATCGGTTCAGGTGCACGAATCAGAAAGAAATAGTCAGCAGATCCAACATGTCGTTAAGACAAACAGCATGTAGGTATTTATTGTGATGGGGTTGGAGTTCAAGAGGAGGGAGGTTTTGTTAAAAACAACAAACTGCTGGAGGATCTGACTGGGCTGAGGAGCATCTGGGGGAGGGGGTAAGAAGAGGGGCAACGAACTGTCAACAATATCTGAGTCAGACTGCTAGTGGAGAGGGAAGATAACCAGATATATCGAGGAGAGGGGAAGAGGTGAGACAAGGGCCATTGAGTGGCAGGTGGAAGGACGGCTGAAGGATGATGAGCAGATGGAGTGGGGAAGGGAGAGGGGTGGAGTTGGGAGGCAGAGGCAGGCAGTGAACAGATGCAAATAGACAAGGGGGAAACAAAAGGCAGATGGAACCAGGTGGGAGGGGAGATGTGCTAGGTGAAATGTGTGGGTTGTAGATGGATGGAACCAAGAGGGGGAGTGGGATGAAAATGGGAGGGGGGAAAGGGGAGAGGCAAACACGGGAGGCAAGGGTTACCTGAAAATGGAAAATTCGATGTGCATACCACTGGGGTGTAGATTAACCAGATGGAATGAGATGTTGTTCCTGTAGTTTGTGTTGGGTCTCATGCTGGCAGTGCCGAAAGCCAAGGATGTACAGATCAGAAATGTTATAAGCATATCAAAGGATAAAGCATAACTGGGACCAGAATAGAGCCCCTCAAAGACCAAAGTGGACATCTATGTGTGGAGCTGCATGAGATGGGCACGGTCAATGAATATTTCTCCTCTGCTTTTACCATGGAGAAAGACATGAAAACTAGGGAATTCGCAAAGTTAATGGGTAGGTCTTGGGTGTAGTCCGCATTACGGTAGAAGAGGTGCTGAATGTTTTAATAGGTAGGAAGGTTGATAAATCTCCAGGTTCTGATCAGTTTATCCAAGAATGTGGGTAAAGTTTTTCACTATATCTTTGTATGTGTGACAATAATAAACCAATACCAAGCTAGAAATTAAAAATGTAGGAGCCCTTGCTGAGATATATGTATTTTTGTAAGCCATGGGTGAGGGGTCAGAAGTTTGGAGGTTGGCTAATGTTGTGCCTTTGTTTAAGTGCAGCTGCAAAGATAAACTTGGGAAGTACAGACCAGTAAGCCTAATGTCTGTGGTTGGAATTTATTCACAAAATGCTGGAGTAACTCAGCAGGTCAGGCAGCATCTCAGGAGAGAAGGAATGGGTGACATTTCGGGTCGAGACCCTTCTTCAGACTGATGGAAAGTTACTGAAAGGATTCTGAGAAATAAGACAGATGTGCATTTCCAAATACAAGGATGGATTGGGGATATCCGTACGGTTTTGTGAATGGAAGATCATGTCTCACAAATTAATTTGAGTTGTTTGAAGAAGTAACCAAGGCCGATGAGGGCCGAGTTGAGTAATAGTCTATTTGGACTTTAGTAAGGCGTTTAAGGTTCTGCGTGGTTGCTGCTCAGGAAGTCTGGATTGCACAAGCTAATTGGATACACAATTGGCTTGATGGAAAGAAGCAGGGTGATGACGGAAGGACATTTTTCATTTAGAGGCCTGTGACTAGTGGTGTGCCTCAGTTGTTGGTGCTAGACTCGTGTGTTTGTCATCTATATACATGATTTGGATGAGAAGTATTAGGCATCATTAGTAAATTTTCAGATAACACTAAAATAGATGATATATGGACAGTGAGGAACTTGATCGGCTGGGCAAGCAGGCCGAGGAATACTCATGGATTTTATTGCAGGTAAGTGCGAGGTGTTGCATTTTGGGAAGTTGAACCAGGGCAAGACCTTCCCAATGAATGGTAGGACCTTGGGGAGTGTTGTAGAGCAGAGGGATCTAGGAGCACAGGTACACGGTTCCCTGAAAGTGGCGTCATAGATAGATAAGGTAAAAAAGGCTTTCGGTACATTGGCCTTCATCAGCCAAAGTATTGAATATAGAAGTTGGGACGTTATGTTATAGTTGAATAAGACCTTGGTGAGGCCGCATTTGGAGTATTGTGTTCAGTTTTGTCACCTGATATAGGAAAGATGTTGTTAAGGTAGAAAAGGTGCAGAAAAAAAATTATGAGAATGTTTTCAGGACCGATCGGCATGAGCTATAGGAAGAGGTTGGGTAGGCTAGTACTTTATTCCTTGGAGTGCAGAAGCCTGAAGGGTGATCTTGTAGGGTGATCATTGTAAAATCATGAGGGGAATAGATAGGGTGAATGGACAGTCTTTATCCAGGGTAGAGGAAACAAGAACTAGAGGATATATGTTTTAGGTGAGAGGGGCAAAATTTAATAGGAACATGAATTAAATTCACTGAATGAATTTAAAAGAGAGCTAGATAGAGCTCTAGGAGCTAACGGTATCAAGGGATATGGGGAGAAGGCGGGTACAGGTTACTGATTGTGGATGATCAGCCATGATCACGATGAATGGCGGTGCTGGTTTGAATGGTCAAATGGCCTCCTCCTGCACCTATTTTCTATGTTTCTATGAAGGGCAGCTTTTTCACCCAGAGGGTGGTGGGAATATGTAATGAACTGCCAGAGGAGGTAGTTGTGGCAGGTAGTTTAACAACATTTAAAAGGTACATGGATAGGAAAAGTTTAAAGAGATATGGGCCAAACATACACAAAGGGGACTGGCTTCGATGGGGCACCTTGACCATCACAAATGAATTGGACCGAAGGGCCTGTACGACTCTTTATCATTCCGACAGCTATACAGTAAGCGATCACTCTCCCTGCATATTTTCTTCTCCAATTCCAAATGACATATTTTAACCCCTATATGATCACCTTTGTTACTCAATTCTACCCATGTCGCCTCTTCGGACTTTCCCCTTGGAATATCCTCTTGAGGTACCACTGTGATGTTTTCCCCAATCAAAAACCCAACTCCCCCTCCTCTCTTATTTCCACCTCTGTCACATCTATACCCTGTGAGGTTGAGGTGCAAGTCCAGCCCATTGCTCAACCATGTTTCTGTGGGTCAGAGTGAACACATTCATTACGACAGCACCCTTCTGTGTGTCTAAATGTCTCAGTAATTGCATCAGATTTCACCACGTCCTCTGGCAACGTGTTCAAGATATTAACCACCCAGTCTTAAAAAAAAACACAGAACACCTTTAAAACTCCTTCTGCTCATCTTTAGAGGGCCCCAAGAGGGCCTGTCAATTTGAGTGGCCAGATTCCACTTACCATTAGTGAGGGGTCAGTCTCGGTATTCTCGTCCAGGTAATCCAGCAATGCTTTTTGCAGTTGCTGCACTTCATCCTCAATCCCTGAAACCTGCACGATTAAAAACATTCAAAACATTTGTACGTTCTCCCTGCGACCATGCGGGCTTTCTCCAGGTACTCCTGTTTCCCCCCATATCTCAAAGACGTGCATCTTCTATATGACTTCAGACTGAAGAAAGGTCTTGACCTGAAACGTCACCCATTCCTTCTCTCCCGAGATGCTGCCTGACCCACTGAGTTACTCCACCTTCGTTTTTAACCAGCATCTGCAGTTATTTTCCTACAGCACAAGAACAGACTCTTCAGCCTACAATGACTATGCTGACCCACATGCTAATTTAAACTGCACCTGATCCACATTACTCCAGTCCCTGCATGTTGCTGCGTTACTCTAAATGCCACTGAAACACTACTATTATATTTGCTTCAAGCACCATCCCTTGTCGCACACTCCAGGCACCCACCACCCTCTGTGTAAAATAAAACCTTACCCTCACACATTTTACCCGCTGGCTGTAAACATTATTCCCCCTATTCTTTAACACTTCCACCCTGGGAAAAGGGTCTGACTGTCTACCCCATCTATGCCTCTCATAATGTTATATACAGGACATTGATCAGGTTGCTCCTTCTGCCTCCGCTGCTTCAGAGAGGGCCACAATGCTGAACGCATACTGACTCTGGAAAACTGGAGTGCTTAAATGAAAGCACCTCATTTGCGCTCAATACTTCATTTGGACACGCACCTATTCTCCCCTCCCCTCTAAATTCCTTTCTCCAGCTTCACAATTTGCAACTCCTTTTGTCTCACATTAGATTTGCCTATCAAATCTCCCTTCACCTCCATCATCTTCTTACCTGCCAGGCTTTGTCCTGTCTCTCCACTGTCTCTCCACTTTTCCGGCTATCTCCTCCCCTCCCACCCCACCCCAAATAATCAGTCTGAAGCAGGGTTCCAACCCAAAACGTCACCCACTGAGTTACTCCAGCACTCTGTGAAACGTCACCTCTCCATGTTCTCCACAGATGCTGCCTGACCCGCTGAGTTACTCCAGCACTGTAGCTTTTTTTGTAAACTAACCCCTGCAGTTCCTTGCATCCACGGAATCTTTGACGGTGGCTATTTCATTTGCGTGGGATAAGTCAGTTGCACCAATGGGTCTTTCCCATTGGAGGCCCTTTAATGTACAACCCCTCCCTCCACCAGTCCTCCAGGAATGACCACATAACTTGCCCATCCTGGGCCACCAATGCCCTCTCCCACCCTGGGACTACCCATTCACCCCGACAATGACCACCAATTGCTCTCTCACCTGTTTGAGTATGCGGTTGATTGACTCCCGATCCATTTTGCAGGACACAGCGTCTTTCCTCAGCCGTGCTGCTACTGTTCCCAGGTAATCAAGCGAAGCTACTCGTAAAGCCATCTCCGTCGACTTATTACTGAACTGGTGAACCTGTGTTTTGGGGTAGAAGTGTTGGAAATGGTGGATCTTTCCTGCTTTCAAACTTTCTTTCCAGACCTATGAAGTCTGATTGTGAATGGGTTATTTGTGCCATTCTCTGGCAGTAAGCTCCAACTAATTGGCAAATCACTGCTGAACAGGCCTTAAACAAGTGCGCAGGCCTCTCAACGTTCATCAGGACCATAACAAGCAGCAAGATTGAGAAGCAGAAATACGTGGCACTTTGATGTTGGATTCACATGTAACATAATATCATTCATTTTCAGCTTACGAATGCCTGACATGTGTATTGGCCTCGTAATGATTATTTGGGAGACGGAGTGGTTGGCAGCCGCAGGGATCTTCTGCCATGTGGGAACTATTCGGGTTGTGAATGGTTCTCGGGGCACGACCTGCCATGCCTTGGAGGAGCTGCACATCAACCCAGTTCGTGCCCATAGTTCAGTGTGGACACAGGAGCCATGCAGTCAGCTTCCAGGCTGCATGACAATTACATTCTATGTAGTGAATGAAGAGCCCAGGTGAATCGAGTAAAACTGCCCGATTGTAATACTTCAAAAACCTTTAGCACTCTCAGGGTGCGCTTTGATAGATATTTTATTCTTAAGTTAAAGTGACTTCTGTGAAAATGGCATTGCATCATCAGAGTTATGGAGTCCTTTGGCCCACTCTGTCCATGCCAATGAAGTTGGCTTTCTGGGCTAGTGCTGCTGTGCTTCTCACCCACCAGAGAAGCCCGAGTAAACCTCCCTACAAGGATACTGGGCCCCTTGCAAGGAAACTGCAATCCTTCGCTCTTGTACAGCTTTCCCCAGCCCCAGAAGCCATCCAATGATCCAACCACCTACAGTCCTCTCTCCACTAGCGCTTTAGTCATGTGCCTTATTCTCCTATTTCCACCCTCACCAGCACAAGGCAGAGGGAATAATGTTGAAATTACAACCCGAGAAATAATGCTTTTTTACCTTCTGCCTAACTCCATAAACTCACTTTACAGGACTTTGTTCCTCTTTCTACTTATGATGTTAGTATCAATGAAAGTCTTTCTTTGTAACTATCACATATCCAAAGCTTTAGGCAGATGCTGATTCAGATGGGCTTCACACTCTTTACATTCACAATATATTTCGTACGGTTTACACCATGAGGTGTTGCACTGATCAGGTCATTACTACTTCAGACAATGCACCTTGGATTAACAAAACCTCGTGCACTACCACAGATGACAAACCTCTTGCACTACCACAGGTAACAAGCCTCTTGCACTACCACAGATGACAAACCTCGTGCACTACCACAGATGACAAACCTCTTGCACTACCACAGGTAACAAGCCTCTTGCACTACCACAGATGACAAACCTCTTGCACTACCACAGTTGACAAGCCTCTTGCACTACCACAGGTGACAAGCCTCTTGCACTACCACAGGTGACAAGCCTCTTGCACTACCACAGGTGACAAGCCTCTTGCACTACCACAGATGACAAGCCTCTTGCACTACCACAGATGACAAGCCTCTTGCACTACCACAGATGACAAGCCTCTTGCACTACCACAAATGACTGCATTTGGGTCTTTGGATCTCTTTACCCCAGAGGGTTGCTGAGGATTAGTTATTGAGCTCATTCCCAACCCAGACTGATAGATTTCTGAATATTAAGGGAATCAAGGACACAAGGATGATGCAGGAAAATGGTGCAGAGCTCACTGTCTCACCTATTACAGGAAGGATGTGAAGACTTTGGAGAGGGTGCAGGAGGTTCACCAGGATGTTGGCTGGATGAGAGGATATTAGCTATAAGGAGAGGATGGACAAACATGGATTGTTTTCTCTGGAGTGTCGGAGGTTGAGGGGCAATTGATAGAAGTTTATGAAATTATGAGAGGCACAGGCTGTGGTTGGCACAGTGGTACAGTTGGTAGAGCTGCTGCCTCACAGCACTAGACGTGGGTTCGGTCCTGACCCCAGGTGGAGTTTGCATGTTCTCCTTGTGACTGTGGGGTTTCCTCCGGCTGCTCGTTTCCTCCCACAAGTGTTTGTAGGTTAATTGGCTTCTGCAAATTGTCCCTGGTGTTGAGGAAGTGGATGTGACAGTGGGAGAAAATAGAACTGGTGTAAACGGGTGATTAGTGGTTAGTGTGGACGGTGGGCTAAAGGGCATGTTTCCATGCTGCACCTTTCAATCAAGCCAGAGTCTTTTTCTTCCAAGTTGGAAATGCAAAATATTGAAAGATATAGGTTTAGGCACGGAGCTTTAAAGTTTAAAGGAAATTTACAAGACAATTTTTTTTTTTTTAAGCAGAGTGGTAGGTACCTGGAACTTTGTTGCCAGAGGAACCTTTAAGAGACATTTAACCAGACACATCAGCAGGCAAGGAAGAGAGGGAGAGACATTGTGCAGGCAGATGGGAATTTAGAATGGCATCATGTAGATACAAGACTGCAGCTGCTGGAATCCCCAGCATCATGATGGTTGGTGCAGGCACTTGCCCCAAGATCAGCGATGATCTTGATGAAGAGGAAGCTGACTCACCCAGGCAACCCGTCCTTTTATCAACATGCCCATATCCAGTTGTATAATTAATTAATTTTATTGGTTTCTTAATTGCAGATGGAAACGTGTTAATTGCAAATGGATATATATATATTCAAAAATGTCTACTATTTTTTTAATGAAGCCTCAAACTGGCATTTGTAAAGCAGCTTCTTACCAGTAATCTTCCCAAAAGGCTCAGTAGCAATTCTGCCGCTGGCCACTCAGGTTTGTTTACAGTGGAGAGCAGATCTTGTACAAAGTTTTCAAACAGCGGCCTGTAATCTTCTTCTCCCTGCTTGCTTCCACATCTGCAACAACCAACATGGAAATGTATTATTGACTAGACCAAGTGGGCCCAAACCTCTCCTGCATTGCTGCAGCACCCTCTCCTCCCCCACTCCCCTCTTCCTTCCCCCCCTCCCCTCCCCTCCCTCACTCCTTCCCCTCCCCCTCCCTTTCCCCCCCACTCCATCCCCCTCAACCTACCTTATCCCCCCTCCCTAGGAGATAGATTTAAACTTTAAAATGTGAATAACTTAAAAAATATAACACCGATTTCAATGAAACTTCTTCCATTAGCACCATAGGGATGATAGTGAGTAAGGCGGGCCTAAAATTATCGCGCTATCGTGTACCGTTTTGGCTGCAGTTCAGGAACAAACAAGTTAGCCTAACATCGGTAGTGGGGAAAATGCTAGAGTCAGTTATTAAAGATGTGATAGCATCACATTTGGAAAGTGGTGAAATCATCGGACAAAGTCAGCATGGATTTACCAAAGGCAAATCATGTCTGACGAATCTTATAGAATTTTTCGAGGATGTAACTAGTAGAGTGGATAAGGGAGAACCAGTCGATGTGTTATATCTGGACTTTCAGAAGGCCTTCGACAAGGTCCCACATAGGAGATTGGTGTACAAACTTAAAGCACACGGTATTGAGGGTTCAGTGTTGAGGTGGATAGAAAATTGGTTGGCGGACAGGAAGCAAAGAGTAGGAATAAACGGGTCCTTTTCGGAATGGCAGGCAGTGACTAGTGGGGTACCGCAAGGCTCAGTGCTGGGACCCCAGTTATTTACAGTGTATATTAATGATTTGGACGAGGGAATTGAATGCAACATCTCTAAGTTTGCGGATGACACGAAGCTGGGTGGCAGTGTTAGCTGCGAGGAGGATGCTAGGAGGCTGCAGAGTGACTTGGATAGATTAGGCGAGTGGGCAAATGCATGGCAGATGCAATATAATGTGGATAAATGTGAGGTTATCCACTTTGGCGGCAAGAACAGGAAAGCAGAGTATTACCTGAATGGTGACCGATTGGGAGAAGGGGAGATGCAACGTGACCTGGGTGTCATGGTGCACCAGTCATTGAAAGCAAGCATGCAGGTGCAGCAGGCAGTGAAGAAAGCGAATGGTATGTTGGCATTCATAGCAAGAGGATTTGAGTTTAGGAGCAGGGAGGTTCTGCTGCAGTTGTACAGGGCCTTGGTGAGACCGCACCTGGAGTATTGTGTGCAGTTTTGGTCTCCTAACCTGAGGAAAGACGTTCTTGCCTTAGAGGGAGTACAGAGAAGGTTCACCAGATTGATCCCTGGGATGGCGGGACTTACATATGAGGAAAGATTAGATAGACTGGGCTTGTACTCGCTGGAATTTAGAAGACTGAGGGGGGATCTTATAGAAACATATAAAATTCTTAAGGGGTTGGAGAGGCTAGATGCGGGAAGATTGTTCCCGATGTTGGGGGAGTCCAGAACCAGGGGTCACAGCTTAAGGATAAGGGGGAAGTCTTTTAGGACCGAGATGAGAAAACATTTCTTCACACAGAGAGTGGTGAGTCTGTGGAATTCTCTGCCACAGAAGGTAGTTGAGGCCAGTTCATTGGCTATATTTAAGAGGGAGTTAGATGTGGCCCTTTTTGCTAAAGGGATCAGGGGGTATGGAGAGAAGGCAGGTACAGGCTACTGAGCTGAATGATCAGCCATGATCATATTGAATGGCGGTGCAGGCTCGAAGGGCCGAATGGCCTACTCCTGCACCTATTTTCTATGTTTCTATGTTTCTAAACAAACAAGAGTTTTAGTATATAGATGATCAGACCACTGTCCTCAGTCACTGCATGCACATAACAGGATACGGCCTGGACTAGAAGCAGGCAATTAACAAGCAGAGATCTCTATAATTCTGGCCGTTATATTCGTGTGGTATACTTGCTCTTTTTTTAGTATGGCTGTATGGTAATTAGTTTCACTGTACCTTTATTGGTACACATGACAATAAATTAAACTATGAACCTTTACATGATGGAGGTTTAGTTGGATTCACTGGAGTTTAGAAGGATGAGAGGGCATCTTATAGAGATGTATAAAATTATAAAAGGACTGGACAAGCTAGATGTAGGGAAAATGTTCCTAATGTTGGGGAGTCCAGAACCAGGGGCCACAGTCTAAGAATAAAGGGGAGGCCATTTAAAACTGAGGCGACATTTCTTTTTTCACCCAGAGAGTTGTGAATTTGTGGAATTCTCTGCCACAGAGGGCAGTGGAGGTCAATTCACTGGATGAATTTAAAGGAGTTAGATAGAGCTCTGGGGGTTAGTGGAATCAAGGGATATGGGGAGAAGGCAGACACAGGTTACTGATTGTGGATGATCAGCAATGAATGGCATTGCTGGCTCAATGAATTCACAATGAATGGCGGTGCTGGCTCGAAGGGCCAAATGGCCTCCTCCTGCACCTATTTTCTATGTTTCTATGGATGACACAATAATCTAGCATAGTGAATCCTTTCAAAATGCCAGTTACTCTGCCATTAGAATTGGCAAACTCTTGTGGTGTGCATCAACCTGCCCAACCTGGTACAAATATCCTATGCTAGGATAGGGTAGCAGCTGGAAGGAATGCCAAGCGTGGCTCCAAGACTTTCATGTCTGATATCTCGGAGACTTGCTCACTGAATATGGAAATACTGCCAGGTGCAAGATATAGGAGTTCCAAAGGCAGAGTAACATTCACAGCAAGGATTCACTCTCCGGCAGCAGCTAGCTTCTCTGCACTTACTTTTTGAGGAAGACTGAGAGGAAGTTCTGGGCTGTTCTCATTGCTGTTTCATATGAGTTGGTAATTAGAACATCTTGATCAATCTGAAAGATGAGATAAGAGGAATTAAGGAAGGAAATTAATGTGAGAGGTGAAGACTCACTCACTTTAATCAACACTTTACATCTTCAATGCTACCCCACAGAGAGCTGTTCAAGGTTTTATCAAAATGCTTTGATAAATTGTATCAGATCTTGTCAACTGTTAGTGCACCTTAGTTTAGTTTAGAGATACAGCGCAGAAACAGGCCCTTTCGGCCCACCGGGTCCGCACCGACCAGCGATCCCCGCACAGTAACACTATCCCACACCCACTAGGGACAATTTTTACATTTACCAAGCCAATTAACCTACAAACCTGTATGTCTTTGGAATGTGGGAGGAAACCGAAGATCTCGGAGAAACCCCACACAGGTCACGGGGAGAACGTACAAACTCCTCTTTAACAAGAGGAATACAAACCTCTTCAAGAAAGGAATTGTATACCATGAGACTTGACAAAGAGATGCAGAAACCACGGATCACTGTTTCAATGAGGTGTTGGCTATTCAGGATCGAGACAAATGTTCAACGTCTATTTCTTATTTAACGTTTCTCAGGTCTACGGCGAGCTAGAGGTATACAGCACGGAACAGAAGCCTCAACCCAACTCATTCATGCCGACGAAGGTGCCACCACGAGTGTGGACCAATTTCCTGCGTTTGGCCCATATTCCTCTAACCCGTCCTATCCAAGTACCTGTCCAAATGTCTTTTAAACGTTGTAATTATATCCACTTCTAACACTTCCTCTGGCAATTTCTTTCATGTACCCACCACCATGTGAAAAAAGTGTCCCTTGGACTTTTAAACCTTTTCCTCGCGCCTTTAACCTACATAAGGGAAAAGACCATGACCATTCAGCTAATTAGTTTAGTTTAGTTTAGTTTAGTTCGCTGAGATGCAGCGTGGAAACAGGCCCTCCCGCCCACCGAGTCATCGCTGAACAGCAAACATCTAATTCTAACTAGTTCTAACTTACACAAGAAGGATAATTTACTGAAGCCAATTAATCTACAAGCCCGCACATCTTTGGAATGTGGGAAGAAACAGGAACATCCAGAGAAAACCCACAGGAAAAATGTACAAACTCCATATAGACAACACACCCGTTGTCAGGATCGAATGCGGGCCTCTGGCATTGTAAGGCAGCAACGTTACTGCTGCACCACTGCACCGCCCTCTACGCCTTCCATGGGTTTATACAGCTCTATACGGTCACCACTCTGCCTCCCTTTGCTACAAGGACAGATTTCCTTAAGGAACTGAAGTCCTACAGTCCCATCAACATTGTTCTGAATCTTTTCTGCACCCTCTCTAGCTTAATCACGTCCTTCTAACAGTATGGCGACCAGAACTACACACAACACTCCAAGTGCGGTCTCACCAAAGTCTTGTACATGACATTCCAATGCTTGTACCTGGTGCCCCACCAAAGACAACAAATGTGTCAAAGGTCTTCTTCACCACCGTGTCTACCTGTGTCATTAAGGGCTGCACGATGGCGCAGCGGTAGTTGTTGCCTTACAGCGAATGCAGTGCCGGAGACTCAGGTTCGATCCTGACTACGGGCGCCGTCTGTACGGAGTTTGTACATTCTCCCCGTGATTGCGTGGGTTTTCTCCGAGATCTTCGGTTTCCTCCCACACTCCAAAGACGTACAGGTTTGTAAGTTAATTGACTTGGTAAATGTAAAAATTGTCCCTAGTGTGTGTAGGATAGTGTTAATGTGCGGGGATCGCTGGGCGGCGTGGACTCGGTGGGCCGAAGGGCCTGTTTCCGCTCTGTATCTCTAAATCTAAAAATCTAAATTATTTTCAAGGAACTTGTACTTTACTCCAAGATCTCTGTCCTACAACAGCCTGTACTGTATGACTCAATAACATACAGCTTGATTCACCTTCCAAAGTGTGCACCACAGTTACAAGGACTTGCCCAACCTCCAACGTCACTTCATGGCAATTTCAATGAACCGTTAAAAATGACTGAGAGTTCTATGACAGAGAAGCAGGCCCTTCAGCCCAACACATCCATGCTGGCCAAACTGCCTTCCTGACTTAGTTCCTTTTGCTCACGTTTGGTCCATATCCCTCCGAACCATTCCTGTCCATGAACCTACCCAAATACTTTTCAAATGTTATGGTACCCGCCTCAACTACTTCCTCTGGCAGCTCATTCCATGTATCCATCACCCTCTGTGTGAGGAAAAACTGCATTTAAGGTCCCCTTTAAACCCCCCCCCCCACTTCACCTTAAACCCACGGCCACCAGTTTTAGATTCCCTTATCCTCGGAAAAAGATTGTCACAATCTACCTTATTTCTGCCTCATGATTTTAAATACCACTACAAGGTTATCCCTTATAAATTGAGTTTAGAATATGAATTTAAAAATTCAATGGGGTTGAGAGGGAAAGAAAGATCAGCCATAATTGAATAGACTTGATGGACCGAATGGCCTAATTCTGCTCCTATCACTTATAAACTTATTATTTACAGAATTATTTTTACTCGACAGCTGAAATAACCCATCCACACCTCGCTGTCAGAATGCTGGCACCTGCTAAACACTTCCAAGTGCAGTTTAAAAGTTACGCGTTTTCAAAGCGATCAAGGTGGAGGAACAGCTGCTCCCAAATCAATATTTTTGGACTTCCTACCTTCTTTTCTCCATCTTCATCAAGCATACTGGAGTCCTTCTCATTAGCTGGGAGGTGCACAACGCATTGGATCAGCTGCAAGACCAAGGCCGTCACCATCTGAATAAATAGTGGTTCGCCATCCATATCACTGCTGTTTAATCTGTTTTGTGAAATGAACCATGAGAATGAATACCAAAGCAAACAGGGAGAATGATCAGAAACGGCTATTACCTAACCACTATTCCTGACAGTGGAAGCAATTCAATGCATCGGATTAAAATTTTAAACTCTTGCAGCTACTGGTTGCAAAACTCCAGCAAGAAACACGTTTGTGTCTTTTGCATTAAGCAGCAACAGCACAGCACAGTTTTATTTCGTTTTTAAACAAACAGCTGGAGTAACTCGGCGGGTTGGGCTGCATCTGTGGACGCTGAGGGATAAGTGATGTTTTGAGTCAAGGCCTGCATCTGAACAGAAGAATGTAGAGGGGAGATAGTCGGTACAAAGAGGTGAGGGCAAGGGCTGAGGTTGGAGCTGGCATGTGCGAGGTAGAACCTGCTGTGGATGGGCATGAAGGGTGGATGGAGCCATGGGGTGGAGGCTGCAAGGTGAGAAATGGAGACAACAAAGGGCTCTGGATTCTGCAATGTCATAGGGAAGGAAGGTGATGAATGAAACCAAATAAGGAAGGGAAGGTGGACAGATGGAACCATTTGGGGAGTGGGTTTTGGAGCCCCAGAAGGTTAAATGTGTGGGCAATGGATGGATGGAACAAGGTGGAGAGGGGAAAGAAACTGGATAACAGAGTTCTCTGGACATGGGAGTGGAAAGAAGGTGGGGGTTAAAAGAAGCTGGGTGGATCAGGAGAGAAGATGAACACAGATGGGCTTGGTCATCTGAAATTGTAAAGTTTAATATTCATACATTGATGAAAGATTTCAATGAAACATTAAATTGGTAATGCAGTAACTCAGAGGGTGCAGGGTGTCTGGGAAGCATGTTATTTGAACATTACTAACATTACCTGGGGTTGATGACTTTAGTTATAAGGAAAGGTTGGACAGGCTGGGCTATTTTTTAAATATCGGAGCGTAGGAGGCTGAGGCATGACCTTTTTGAGATGTACAAGATCATGAGGGGCAAGGATAAAGTGAATGCTCCCAGTCTTTTTCCCCAGAGTGGAGGATTGTAAAACTAGAGGGCATAGGCTTAAGGTGAGAGGAGAGAGATTTAAGAGGGAGCTGAAGGGCAACTGTTTGACTCAGAGGATAATTTGTATCTAAAATGAACTGCCAGAGGAAGTTATAGAAGCTGATACAGATACGATCTTTCAAGAATCACTAGTCAGGGGTGGTTCAAGATAATTGTAAAATTGCAAATATTACAGTTCAAGAAGGGAGCATGCAGAAGAGCGGAAACTATAGGCCAGTTAGCCTGACTTCAGTGGTTGGTAAGATTTTAGAGTCCATTATAAAGGATAAGGTTTTGGACTACTTAGAAGCACACAATAAAATAGGTCGAAATTAGCATGATTTTGTGAAAGGGAGATCTTGCCTGACGAACCTGTGGGAATGCTTTGACGAAGTAAATAGCAGAACACACTCAATGAGACGCAAAATGCTGGAGTAACTCAGCGGGTCAGGCAGCATCTCTGGAGAGAAGGAATGGGTGGCGTTTCAGGTTGAGACCCGTCTTCAGACTGAGGAAGGGTTTTGACCTGAAACGTCACCCATTCCTTCTCTACAGAGATGCTGCCTGGCCCGCTGAGTCACTCCAGCTTTTTGTGTCTATCTTCGGTTTAAATCAGCATCTGCAGTTCCTTCTCACACATTTCTCCGCTGTATTTACCGAGGAGAAAGACAGGACAGAGGAACTTTGGGCAGTCAATGAAGTGTCTTGAGACCAGTCAGTGTTGCGGTCGAAGAGGTGCTGAAGGTATTGTCGTGTATGAAGGTAGATCCAAGGCCTGAACAGATATATCCGAGGACATTGCGGGAAACTAGAGAGGAAATCGCAGGAGCCTGGTTGAAATTTACGAGTCATCTTTAAATACAGGAGAGTTGCCGGAAGACTGGAGGGTGGCAAATGTTGTGCCTCTATTCAAGAAATGCTGCAGGGAAAATGCTGAGAACTATAGGCCGGTGAGCTTAACATTTGTAGTTGGTACGTTACTGGAGAGTATTCTGAGGGATAGAATATACAGGAATTTAGACGGACAACAGCTAATTATGGATAGTCTGCATGGTTTTGTACGCGGAAGGTCGTGTCTCACAATTGAATTGAGTTTTTTGAAGACGTGACCAAAAAGGTTGATGGGGGCAGAGCTGTAGATGTTGTATATGGACGTCAGCAAAGCATTTGACAAGGTTCCAGATGGTAGACTGCTCTGGAAGGTTAGATCGCATGGGATCCAAGGGGAGATAGCTGAATAGATAGAAAATTAGCTTCATGGAAGGAAGCAAAGTGTGATGGTGAATGGTTGCTTCGTGGACTGGAGGCCTGTGACGAGTGGTGTGCCTCAGGGTTCGGTGCTGGGCTCGTTAATGTTTGTCATTTATATCAATTATTTGGATGAGAACATAGCAAGATTCGCAAGTTTACAGATGATATAAAAGTGGGTGGTTTTGCAGATAGTGAAGATGGTTGTGAAAATTGTAGCAGGATCTTGATCGATTGGTACAGAGAAATGTGAGGTGTATTTTGGGAAGGCTAACATGGACAGGACCTACACAATGAATGGTAGGGCTCTGTGGAGTGCTGTAGAGCAGAGGGATGTAGGAGTGCAGGTGCATGGTTCCTTGAAGGTGGTCGCAGGTAGATAGGGTGGTTAGAAAGGTGTTTGGTTCCATCAGTCAGAGTATTGAGTATAGAGGTTGCAAGGTCATGTTGCAGTTGTATAAGACGTTGGTAAGGCCGCATTTAGAGTATTGTGTTCAGTTCTGGGCACCATGTTATAGGAAAGATATTGTCAAGCTGGAAAGGGTACAGAGAAGATTTACAAGGATGTTGCCAGGACTAGAGGGTGTGAGCTATATGGAGAGTTTGAACAGGCTGGGACTTTATTCCTTGGAGCAAAGGAGGATAAGGGGTGATCTTATTGAGGTGCATAAAATCATGAGAGGGATAGATCGGGTAGATGCACAGAGTCTCTTGTCCAGAGTAGGTGAATTGAGGACCAGAGGACATAGGTTTAAGGCGAAGGGGAAGAGATTTAATAAGAGTTTGAGGGGTAACTTTTTCACACAAATGGTGGTGGGTGTATGGAACAAGTTGCCATAAGAGGTAGTTGAGGCAGGGACTTAACATGGATAGGACAGGTTTGGAGGGATATGGACCAAACACAGGTAGGTGGGACTAGTGTAGCTGGGACATGTTGGCCGATGTGGGCAAGTTGGGCCGAAGGACCTGTTTCCACACTGTATTTTTTATTCTATGACTATCTAGGACAGACAAAGAAGGGTCAGTGGAAGTGGTTTGTTTGCATTTTCAGAAGGCCTTTGGTAAGGTGCCACATGCAGAAGATGAGAGCCCACAGTATCAGAAGGAAGATACTAGCATGGAGAGCAGGCTGGCTTGGTGGCAGAAGGTCGAGAATGGCAATGAAGGGGGCTTTTGTCTGGGTGGCTGCCAGTGACTAGAGGGTGCAGGATTCCCAAAAGTTAATTTGCAAGTCAAATCCGTAATAAGGAATGCAATGCGAGCATTTATTTCCAGAGAACTACAATACGAAAGGCATTGGCAGACCGCATTTGGAGTACTGTGAACAGTTTTAGGCCCCATATCTGAGGAAAGATGTGCTGGATTGGAGAGAGTCTAGAGGAGGTTTACGAGAATGATCACAGGAATGAATGGGTTGAAACAAGATGATCGTTTGAAGGTACTGGGCTTGTGTACTTGCTGGAGTTTAGAAGGATGAGGGGGGCACTTCATTGAAACAAATAGTGAAAGGTCTGGATAGAGTGAATGTAGAGGATGTTTCGACTCGTGGAAGCGTCTCAGACCAGAGGCCACAGTCTTAGAATAAAAGGACGTACCTTTAGAAAGGAGATGAGAAGGAATTTCTTTAGTCAGAGGGTGGTGAATTTGTGGAATTCATTGCTAAAGACGGCTGTGGAGACCAAGTCAATGGATATTTTAAGGTGGAGATTGAGAGATTTTTTATTAGTAAGGGTGTTAGGGGTTATGGGACAAAGTGAGGAGAATGGGGTTGAGAGGAAAAGATAGATCAGCCATGGTTGAATGGCAGAGTAGACTTGATGGATCGAATGGCCGTATTCTGCTCCTAGAACTTAAGAACATGACTTTTAAAAGCCACCTGCACAGATATATGGAAGGATTTCAGCCATGAATGACAACTTTGTCAGCATGGACAATGTGAACCAAGGGCCTGTTTCCATACTGTAGAGCTCTATGACTGTAGTACCAAGAATTAATTGTTACCTGAAATTTCGTAAACTCCTCTTACTTGTTGGGAGTTTTGCAAGTGAGGCAAACATCTCTTCCAGTATCAACTGTCTGTGCTTCTCATATCTAGAAAACACCTGCCAAAACAGTATCCTTCAACTGATCAATGATGTTTTACCAAGAAACCATTGAAAGTCAAACCAGTGCAGTAGGGCGACAAGACTAAATCAGCTTGTTATAAGCAGCTCTATCTGCACGGCTGCACCGTCAAACCCAAGTGTGTATAAGCATGCATTTCAAAGTTAGTTACTTGGTGATGAATCTAGTTCAGACAAAACAAAACTATACACTAGATCACAGTTAATATTAATTTCCAGTGGAGCATGACACCATCTGTTAGTCTGGTGATAGTGGGGTCTGGGACTCTGGCTGAGAGTCAAGATTTAATCCGTCTGTTGACAGTTCTCCCGATTTATTAAGGGGTTGGACACGTTAGAGGCAGGAAACATGTTCCCAATGTTGGGGGAGTCCAGAACCAGGGGCCACAGTTTAAGAATAAGGGGTAGGCCATTTAGAACAGAGATGAGGAAAAACTTTTTCAGTCAGAGAGTTGTGAATCTGTGGAATTCTCTGCCTCAGAAGGCAGTGGAGGCCAATTCTCTGAATACATTCAAGAGAGAGCTAGATAGAGCTCTTAAGGATAGCGGAGTCAGGGGGTATGGGGAGAAGGCAGGAACGGGGTACTGATTGAGAATGATCAGCTATGATCACATTGAATGGCGGTGCTGGCTCAAAGGGCCGAATGGCCTCCTCCTGCATCTATTGTCTATTGTCTATTTAGGGGTATCCTAAATATTCTCAATAAGGACTTCCACGAGTCTCATGTGTATTAGTGGTCTGTGTCATCAATTCAGTTTAAGTTCCTTTGATGTGAGCAAGAGAATTATTTATTAGGGAAGCACATATAGGGATGGTTACTAGACTGGTTACACTTCGGGATTCCACAGCGAACCAATTCTAATGGGATCAAATATATAGGGGGATTGCAGAAAGGTGAAGGATTAGGAGGGCTGTAATATCAAGTGATTGTCACGTTGAGAACATTTACTGGGACTGCCATAGTGCTACGGGATGGGGCAGAATTTGCAAAGTGTGGCCAGGAAAGTTTTCTCAAGAAGTATGGAGATGGCTCATAGAAACATAGAAAATAGGTGCAGGAGTAGGCCATTCGGCCCTTCGAGCCTGCACCGCCATTCAATATGATCATGGCTGATCATCCAACTCAGTATCCCGTACCTGCCTTCTCTCCATACCCCTGATCCCTTTAGCCACAAGGGCCACATCTAACTCCCTCTTAAATATAGCCAATGAACTGGCCTCAACTACCTTCTGTGGCAGAGAATTCCACAGATTCACCACTCTCTGTGTGAAAAAAAACTTTCTCATCTCGGTCCTAAAAGACTTCCCCCTTATCCTTAAACTGTGACCCCTTGTTCTGGACTTCCCCAACATTGGGAAAAATCTTCCTGCATCTAGCCTGTCCAACCCCTTAAGAATTTTGTAAGTTTCTATAAGATCCCCCCTCAATCTCGATGAGACGAGGGGCACACACACAGTAGACCTCCTCTTGGGAAATGTCGCTTGGGCAATGACTGGTCTCAATGGAGGAGCACTTTAGAATCTGTGATAAATAATTATACTACTTTTAAGACAGATATAGAAAAAGAAGGCATTGCACGGAAACGTGCAAAGGTTGATTGGCAGAGACTCTTGGAAAGTAAAGGGAAGGTCTGGCAAGTGGGGGGTTCCTAAATGTGAGATGGGAGAATTTCACGGGCAAATACATCTCTTAAAGGAGACCTCTTATTACCAAGGTCCTATCAGAGCACCACCTACTTCAAATCATCTGAATCGTGCACAATCCTGACTTGTCTTTCCTTTATGGGTTCAAATACTCCAACCAACTGAGCACTGCATTGGTACCATTACCATAACACTCAAGAACATTTAGTGATGACAATCAGTAATGTCCACATCCCACAAAAGAAGAAGAAATATTTCTAGTAACAAACTTACAGCCGTCACCAGCTTGATACCGCATAACTGCAACTCACTGACGTTCTCCACAAAAAACGGTGTAATCCCCATAGAGGAAACCTAATCAAGAGAAAAGTATGCCGTTAGGACATCCTCAGGGAGACATCACAATGATCGCAAAGGACACGGCAAACAACAACATCACTGGGTGAACCCAGCTGATCATTGGCACAATATTAATTTTTGTTGAACAAGAGTCACAAGGTCCTGGAGTAACTCAGCGAGTCAGGCAGCATCTGTGGAGAACATGGATAGGTGACGTTTCACACAGTGCTGGAGTAACTCAGCGGGTCAGGCAGCATCTGTGGAGAACATGGATAGGTGACGTTTCAGAGTGCTGGAGTAACTCAGCGGGTCAGGTAGCATCTCTGGAGAACATGGATAGGTGACGTTTCAGAGTGCTGGAGTAACTCAGCGGGTCAGGTAGCATCTCTGGAGAACATGGATAGGTGATATTTCATAGAGTGCTGGAGTAACTCAGCGGGTCGGGCAGCATCTCTGGAGAACATGGATAGGTGATGTTTCATAGAGTGCTGGAGTAACTCAGCGGCTCAGGCAGCATCTGTGGAGAACATGGATAGGTGACATTTCGGGTCGGACCCTTCTTTGCACTGATGGTGTGTGTTGAGAGGGTGGGGGAAGAAGAGATCTGGAAGGTAGTGCAGTACAAAGCCCGACAGGTAATAGGTTGATAAATGCTTTTGAAAGGTAGATGATTGAACAAAGACAAGAGATAAAAAGATAGAAGGTGTAGGACAAAAGGATTGATGATGTGCAAAATTGTGCAGCTGAAGGAAGGAATGTAGGTGGAGGGGTATGGGGGCAAGGAAGGGAGAGATGGAGAGTAATGTAGTTATGTTGAAAATTGAATTCTCTAATTTTAGATGAACATTAAATTCACCAAGTTTAGGTCACTACATTACCCAAACCCTCTTCCCCCAGATAGTCCTCCCCCCTCTCCTGTGCCCCACCTGGACTCTGATCCATTTCCTCCTCCCATTCCACCTACTTTCCCTCCTCCAGCTTCACAATTCGCAATTCCTCAATCTCTTTGTCTCATGCCTTAGAAATATAGTAAATAGGTGCTGGAGGAGGCCATTCGGCTCTTCATTGAGATCATGGCTGATCATCCACAATCAGTAACCTGTGCCCAACTTCTCCCCATATCCCTTAATTCCACTAGCCCCCAAAGCTCTATCTAACTCTCTCTTAAATTCATCCAGTGAATTGGCCTCCACTGCCCTCTGTGGCAGAGAATTCCACAAATTCACAACTCTCTGGATGAAAAAGTTCCTTCTCACCTCAGTTTTAAATGCCCCCCCCCCTTTATTCTAAGACTGTGGCCCCTGGTTCAGGACTCCCCCAACATTGGGAACATTTTTCCTGCATCTAGCATGTCCAGTCCTTTTATAATTTAATATGTCTCTATAAGATCCCCTCTCATCCTTCTAAACTCCAGTGAATACAAGCCTAGTCTTTTCAATCTTTCCTCATATGACAGTCCCGCCATCCCAGGGATCAATTTCGTGAACCTACGCTGCACTGCCTCAATTACAAGGATGTCCTTCCTCAAATTAGGAGACCAAATACTCCAGATGCGGTCTTACAACTGCAGAAGAACCTCTTTACTCCTATACTGAAATCCTCTCGTTATGAAGGCAAATCCTCTCATTATGAAGGCAAATCCTCTCGTTATGAAGGCTTTTCATCTCTGGTGTTTGTCAAAACCCCCTCCTCACCGATGTCAACCTATTATTTGCCAGGCTGATCCGATCCCTCATCTCTTCCAGCCAGTCCCCTGCCTCCCCCCCCCCCAATACTCAGTCTGAAGAAGGGACCCAACCCGAAATGTCATTATCCATGTTCTCCAGAGATGCTGCCGGACACCAGCACTTTGTGCCTTATTTTATAAACCAGCATCTGCAGTTATAGTCATAGAATGATACAGTGTGGAAACAGGCCCATCGGCCCAAATTACCCATACCAGCCAACATGTCCCAGCTACACTAGTCCCACCTGCCAGCATTTGGTCCATATCCCTCCAAACCTATCCTATCGATATGCTTGTCTAACTACTTCTTAAATGTTGGGATAGTCCCTGCCTCAACTACCTCCTCTGGCAGCTTGTTCCATACATCCACCACTCTTTGTGTAAAAAGTTATCCCTCAGATTCCAATTAAATCTTTCCCCCTTCACCTTAAACCTGTCCTCTGGTCCTCGATTCCCCTACTCTGTAAAAGACCCGATCTATTCCTCTCATGATTTTGTACACCTCTATAAGATCTCCCCTCATCCTCCTACACTCCATGGAATACCCAGCCTGCTCAACCTCTCCCTATAGCTCACACCCTCCAGTCCTGGCAACATCCTCGTAAATCTTTTAGGAACCCTTTCAAGCTTGACAATATCTTTCCTACAACATGGTGCCCAGAACTGAACACAATATTTTAAATGCGGTTTCACCAACGTCTTATACAACTGCAACATGACCTCCCAACGTCTATACTCAATACTCTGACTGATGAAGGCCAAAGTGTCAAAAGCCTTTTTGACCATCTTATCTACCTGCGACTCCACCTTCAAAGAACCATGCACCTGTACTCCTAGATCCCTCTGCTCTACAACACTACCCAGAGGCCTACCATTTACTGAGTAGGCCCTGCCCTTGTTCGACGTCCCAAAATGCAACACCTCACACTTCTCTGTGTTAAATTCCATCAACCATTCCTCCGCCCACCTGTCCAATCGATGCAGATCCTGCTGCAATCTTTCACAACCATCTTCACTATCTGCAAAACCACTCACTTTTGTGTCATCAGCAAACTTGCTAATCTTGCGGCGCCAGAGACCCAGGTTCCATCCCGACTACTGGTGCTGTCTGTACGGAGTTTGTACGTTCGCCCCGTGACCCCATGGGTTTTCTCTGAGATCTTCGGTTTCCTCGCACACTCCAAAGACGTGCAGGTTTGTAGGTTAATTGGCTTGATATAAGTGTAAATTGTCCCTAGTGTGTGTAGGATAGTGTTAATGTGCAGGGAACGCTGGTCGGCGCGGACCCGGTGGGCTGAAGGGCCTGTTTCCACGCTGTATCTCTAAACTAAAAAAGTGTCAGAGGATTAAACAAACTGCCAGCGTGACATCTCTATCTGCAAGATGAGAAAAGGAGCAGCAGGTATGTGAAGCCCACCTGGCCAAACATCTATCCAGGAGAATTATTGAAACAACTATAAAGAAAAATCAAAGTGTAAACAAGCAGCACCAGCAAGGCTCTGTGATGAGGAAATGGTGAGAGCACGAGAGGAAGGGCCACTCACCGCTCAATATCCCAGCCTCATCCCACTTTGTACCGAGCGCAGGCTCGGCGATCGTTTCGCTGAACACCTCTGCTCAGTCCGTCTTAATCAACCTGATCTCCCGGTGGCTCAGCACTTCAACTCCCCCTCCCATTCCCAATCTGACCTTTCTGTCCTGGGCTCCTCCATTGTCAGAGTGAAGCCCAGCGCAAATTGGAGGAACAGCACCTCATATTTCGCTTGGGCAGTTTACACCCCAACGATATGAACATTGATTTCTCTAACTTCAGATAGTCCCTGCTTTCCCTCTCTAAGCCCTCCCCTTCCAAGTTCTCCCACTGGTCTTCTTGTCTCCGACTACACCCTATCTTTGTCCCGCCCCCTTCTCTGACATCAGTATGAAGAAAGGTTTCGACCTGAAACGTCACCCATTCCTTCTCTTCCGAGATGCTGCCTGACCCGCTGAGTTACTCCAGCATTTTGTGTCTACCTTCGATCTTAACCAACATCTGCAGTTTTTTTCCTACCCACTTTGTACCAGTTCCCCAGAGCCCTCAATTCCCCAATCAAAAATGTATTATTTCCTTTTTAAATGCCCTCAGCGATCGGGCCTCTGGGCTGCCTCAGCATTTCAAAACATTCCTTTTTCTTTTAATGGAGTCAGGGGGTATGGGGTACTGATTGTGAATGATCAGCCATGATCACATTGAATGGCGGTGCTGGCTGGAAGGGCCAAATGGCCTCCTCCTGCACCTATTGTCTATAAATCTCTCGTTGCTAGAGTCATATAGTGTGGAAACATGCCCTTCGGCACAACCTGCCCATGCCGACCAGCATGCCCCATCCACACTAGTTCCGCCTGCCATAGCCATGGCATATAGCCCTCTAAACCTATTCTATTCCATATATCTGTCCAAATGTCTCTTAAACGTCATGATAGTATCTGTTTCAACTACCTCCTCCGGCAGCTCATTCCAAACAACTACCACCCTTTGTGTAAAAAAGGTTCCTATTAGATCTTTCCCTGCTGCTGTTCAGCTTCCAAGTAGAGTAGTTGGGCAAAATGGTCAGCATAGCTGTGGTGTTCAAAGGACCGTGCTGGACGATTATGGTTCTAAAGGTCTGGATACAAGCGCTGATGGAGTTGAAGGTAATATGATGGCATGGATATAGAAATGGGCAAAAAAAGGGAGAAGAACGGGAACTCTGCCCAAGACAGCAAGAAATTGCAGAAAGTTGTGGATGTCGTCTAGTCCATGCACAGAACAGACTCCTCACCATCGACTCCACCTACACTTCACACTGCCTCAGGAGAGCAGCTAACACAATCAAGGACCATTTACACCTGGTCATTCCCTTTCTCCACTTGGGCAGAAGATACAGAACCTGAAAGCAGCACCACCAGACTCAGGAACAGCTTCCCCATTGATATCAGAATACTGAACAATCCTCCCACAAGCTACATAAGATGTAGTTCTGATCTCCCAACCCACCTCATTGCAGATTTTGGACTGTCTCTGTAATTGTAACGCTACGATGCTGCAACACTATATTCTGCTCTCTGGTATTTTTTTCTCTGCACCAACTGTTGTACTTGTGTAGGGCTTGATTGTACTTATGTATGGTGTGATTTGACTGGAAAGCACACAAACAAAACTTTTCACTGAATTGCAGTACACGTGACAATAATAAACACCAAAGGCTGCAGATTCTGGAATCTGACAGGAAAAGGTGAAGAATGGAACTGAATGAGGGGTGGTGGCAGATAGAGACAACAGAGGGGGGGGGAGGGGAGAGTGGGGATGAAAGAGATCCAGTGGGTAATGGGCAGATGGAGTAGGTGGGGAAATGAAAAGGGTGAAAGGGGGCCGGTAATAGCATCTGCTTATTATTGTTATGTAAATCAAGATACAGTGAAAAACTTTGTTTTGTGTCATCCAGGCAAATCATACTTTAAGTATGTGTCGAAACGCCTCAATGTCCAGTTAGATCATACATCAGGTAGTGCAAAAGAGAAAAATAAACAATGCACAATGTAATGTTACAGCTACAGAGAAAGTGCAGATTATAGATTTGACCCAGACTCGCTACCACAGCCACATCTGCTTCCTTGGGACTTGCCTGCGCCTCCATCTTCTGCCTCGTGGTTTCCAGCTCCGTTTCCAGACCTCCCAATTCGGACCCAACCCGGACTACCGACCCGAAACGTCACCCATTCCTTCTCCCCCGAGATGCTGCCTGACCTGCTGAGTTACTCCAGCATTTTGTGAATAAAATTATAGATTTGTAATGTAGTTTGGGAGATTAGGACTACTCCCTTAACTTCTGAGAGGTTCATTCAAGTCTGGTAACAGCGGGGAAGATGTTCTTGAGTACGTTGGTACGTGATTTCTCTGTGCAATGGTTGAGGAGGAATGATCGGGGTATGATTAGTCCATAAGTGGCTGTTTTCCGGAGGTAGCATGAAGTGCAGGTGGAGTTGATGTGGGGGAGGAGCTGGTTTGTGTGGGCTGCGTTCACAACTCTGTCATTTCTCGCAGTCTTGAGCCGAGCAATTGCCATGCCAAGCTGTGATGCATTCCAATAGGATGCTTGCTATGGTGCATCTTCAGAAATTGGGAAGAGTCACTGGAGACATGTGGAAAATCCTTAGCTTTCCAAGGCTGGAGAGGTGTTGGTGTGCTTTCTTGGCCATAGCATCAATGTGTTTGCACCAGGACAAATTGTCAGTGATATTCACACCTCGAAGCTCTTTGGCACTATTGGGTCATGTACTCTAACCCACTTCCTGAAGTCGATACGAGCTCCTTTATTTTTCTGACATTGAGAGAGAGGGAGCTGTCTTGCCATTAAGTTACTCAGTTATCTCCATCCGATACTCAGTCTTGTCATTTGTTCGAGACCTGGCCCGCCACCAGGTGGTGTCATCTGTAAACTTGCAAATAGAGTTAGAGCAGAGGAACAGAAAAGCTTGAAAACGAGTGGTGCAAATGCTAGACAAGGTGGTAGGAAAAAACTGCAGATGCTGGTTTAAATCGAAGGTAGACACAAAATGCTGGAGTAACTCAGCGAGTTAGGCAGCATCTCTGGAGAGAAGGAATGGGTTACGTTTCGGGGCGAGACTGAAACGTCACCCATTCCTTCTCTCCAGAGATGCTGCCTGACCCGCTGAGTTACTCCTGCATTTTGTGCCTACCTAGACACGGTGGTGTTGAGTTGATTACCTGTAGGATTGTAGTGTCGGTGAGGAGCTGTATCTCCAGCAGTTCGGCCATGTTGGCGACTATGTCACACACTCTGTTGTACAGCATTACTATCACCCTCTGCTTGTGGCTTGAGTACTTTGCTCGTTTGGCTTTTGAACTGCCACCTTCTGGAAGAAAAAATATTACATGATTCACCATCAATACAAAAGAAATAATAATGAAGTCCATTCAACTCTTTAAATCTGCATCATTTAGAATAATCATGCTTTATCCCCATCCTTCTCAATCCTTAAATCTCCTCAGAGTACAAAAAAAATCAAACATCTCAGCCTTGCATTTGCGCGGAGGGTCCAAAGTAGAGAACTCAAATGAGGCACGGCACAGTGTAAAATGGAGCCAAAAAAACCTACTGGTGGGATGAGACAGGCAAGCAGGCGAATGGTGGAGCCTGTTTCCCAACACCATCCCTCCCATTACCCCGGATGGCCATCATCCTGAATCTCTTGAAAAGTACATAAAATGATGAGGGGCATAGATAGGGTAGGCAGTCCGAACATTTTTCCCCTGGGTGGAAATATCAAAAACTAGAGGGCCCAGTCTTGAGATGAGAAGGAGAACATTTAAAGGACATATGCAGGGCGAGTTGCTTTTTGGACAGAGTGGTGGGTGTCTGGAATGTGCTGCCAGGAATGGAAGAGGAGGCAGATACAATAGTGGTGTTTACGACGCTTTCAGATAGGCACATGGACATGCAGGGAATGCAGGGGTGGGGACTAACTGCAGGCAGGTGAGATTCATTTATCTTGGCATCCTGTTGAGCACAGATGTTGTGGAATGAAGGGCCGGTTCCTGTGCTGTACCGTTCTACGTTCTGTTCAATAGGCTTATGCTTATTACTCTTGTATACGGAGGTATAGCAAAAAGCTTTTGTTTGCATGCTATCCAATCAAATCAGATATTATACATGAATACAATCAAGTCAAACTCAAGTACAAACGATAAAATGAAGAGCAAGATATGGGATGCAGAATATAGTTTTCAGCGTTACAGTGTCAAAGTTCCAGACAAAAAGTCAAATGTTAGCAGTGAGATAGGTTAGAACGTCAAGACTGCACCCTAACTGATGAAAGGATTGTTCAGAAGCCTCTGAACAGAGGATGTTCCTGAGACAGTTGGAGTGAGTTTCCAAGTTTCTATATCTTCTGCCCAACAGGAGTGGGGAGGAGGAGGAATGATTATGTTGGACACTTTCCAAAGCTGCTTGGTGTAGATGGAGTCAATGGTGGTAAGTCTGGTCTGTGTCATGGACTGGGCTACAACTCTACAATTTCTTGAGGTCTCGGGCAGAGTTGCTCCCACACAAAGCTGTGATATAATCAGACAGTATGCTTTCGAAGGCGCATCTGCAGAGGTTTGTGAGAGTCAATGTAGACATGCTGAATTTTTATAGTTTCCTGACGAAGTCGAGGAGTCAGTGTGGTTTCGATGTATTTAGTCCACAACGTATCTTTGGTAATATTTAAAGTTCTCAACCATTTCTACTTTGGCACCATTGGTGCTGATTGGGGCACCTACTCCACCACACTTCCCAAAGTTGATAACCGCTCTTCCGATTTGTTGCCATTGAAGGGGAGGTTGTTGTCCTCACACATTGTTACCAGGCTTTCTATTTCTTTTCTGTACTCCATCTCGTCATCGTTCACGATCCAGCCCCCCCCCCCCCCCCCCAATATCTTCCTAACATTCACCCAAAGCCAATGTCTTCAAATGCTACCAGTGTGGGGTGAAATTTCTCACTTCCTATCTTATCGATACCACTGAACTTCCTTTGCAGCAAGGAAGAAAAAGCACACAGCCTCCCCAGATTCTCCTCATAACACAGCAATACAGGTGCTCCTCAACTTACATTGGGGTCACGTTCCCAGAATCCCATCGGAAACCGAAAATATCGTAAGTCGAAATGCACTGAATATACGTGATCACGTGGCCGGAAACGAATTGCGTGTCCGTTTGCACCATCGCAAAGTCAAAATATTGTAAGTCGAAGCATAGTATCCTGCATCCTGACAAGTCTACGCTGCACATGTCCAGTGCAATCATGTCCTTTCCAGTGTGGCAATTAGAACTGCACACTGTACATCTACTGCAGACCTCCCAACAT
Source organism: Rhinoraja longicauda (assembly GCF_053455715.1). NCBI lineage: Eukaryota > Metazoa > Chordata > Chondrichthyes > Rajiformes > Arhynchobatidae > Rhinoraja > Rhinoraja longicauda. Next base: position 996,276 of record NC_135955.1, on the reverse strand, counting down.
TTGATTTTACAAATTCATAACGTTGACGTCCAAAATTCAGAATTTTACATCAAAATTCATAATATAGCGCGCAATGCAAGTTTTCAGCAGCAGATGGATCTGCATGAGAACTCTATCGTCCGCAGCTGTTAATGCACTATATATCCCCGATTGTTGTCACCCACGGTCCTGCGGTGATGTACGTGTTGATATATGCGACTCGACTAAACATACAGAAGGATTTCATAGTCTGTGACCGTGCTAACAAGGATCGCAATACAACGCATCGATATTAACCATCCGAAAACAGTCCAAAGAAGGGTCTCGACCAGAAACGTCACCCATTCCTTCTCTCCTGAGATGCTGCCTGACCTGCTGAGTTACTCCAGCATTTTGTGAAATAAATACATCCGAAAACAGTCGGTAATTTTGATCACTCCTATACCAGCTGGCATATATCGAGCGGCCGAATTGACAAATTGAAATTACCGACTGTTTTGCGGAAAAATGTGAGGCGAAATCGGAATGGCGGAAATAAAATAAGAAAGCGGAAACTTTCCGCCAAATTCGGAAGGGTTGGGTCTGCTACTGTATCCTAATCAATGCTTTATAAAACTGCATGTTAGAAACATTGAAGAAGCATTTAGTCAGACAGTATGAACATGCAAAGAATGGAGAAACAGAACACGTGCAGGCAGTTGTGTGGTTTAAATTGGCATCATGATTGGCACAGGCATGGTGAGCCGTAGGACTTCTTCCCATTCTTACTGTTCTATACTCTGAGCACCATAACCTCCATGCTCTTATTGTCTATGCCAAACTACTGAAGGCATTTGTTCTGTATGCCGCCTTCACCACCTTATCCATTCATGCTTCTAGATGGAGCACAGCCCTGGAGCTCAGCTCCTCTTAGGGAAAGAGATCGGACAAGTGACGAAATCGTCAGTGGCGGAGAAATTGGGACCAGTGACAAACATTAATAGGTTTTAAAGTGGTTATGAAGAAGGATAGGAATGGCCCAAAGTTAATTCCTAAATTGGGGCAAAGCCAGTTTTGGAGGTACGAGGCAGAAACGTGCACAGGTAAAGTGGACAAGTTTGTTTGCAGGTAAGGGACGGCTTTCAATAGTGGAATAGCAAGAGTGCGTTTTTGTGTAAAGGAGAAGGGCAAAAACCTTGTTGACAAAAACCATTGAGGCTCTGGTTAGGAAAAAGGTAGCATTGTCAGCGAGATTGAAAATCTGATGGAATGGTGCCAACATAACAATCTTGCTCTCAACATTAGCAAGGAGCTGATTGTTGACTTTAGAAACCTGAGGAACCACAAACAAGTCTTTAAAGATGGGTTGGCAGTGGAGAGTCAACAATTTCAAGTTTGGGTGTGCATATCTCCGAAGATCTATCTTAAACCACATCAATGCATCTATTTCTGTCTGAAGAAGGGTGTCCACCTATCAATGTTTTCCTGAGATGTTGCCTGACCTGCTGAGTTAATCCAGCACTTTGTGCCCTGTATTTCCTTAGAATATTAATGAGATTTGGTATGTCAACGAATCCTCTTGAACATCCACAGGTGAAGGTAGTGAGTGTACTGACTGGTTGCATCACCATCTGGTCTGACAACTTGAACACCCAGGAATTAAGGAGATTATAGAGCAGTGATAGAAACTGCCCAGTGCACAAGAAATGTTGAGGTCTCAAGTACTGACCTCCACACCATCGAAGAGATCTATAGGAGGCACTGCTTCAAAAAGCAGCCAATCTCTAAGAGCAAAATCTCTCCAGCCACACTCTCATTTCACTCCTGCCCACGGAAGGTAGTATAGGAGTCTGAAAACCATGACCACCAAGTTCATTACACACAAACCTCAAATATGAACTGTCTGTGTTTGCTTTGATTTAGGGTTTGTTGCACTTGTATTGCCGTTGTTAATCTTTTGCATTTTGTTTATATATTACCTATCTGTATTGTGTTTACAGGCCTGTATGCTACTGCAAGAAAGAATTGTTGATAATATGACAATTAAATACTATTAACTCTTGCCTTCATTTGGAAGGGTATTGAATACAACAGATGGGGCATCACGATGCATTGGTGAGACAATGCTTGGAGTACTGTGCGCAGTTCTGGTTTCCCAGCTATTGGAAGAATGTAATTAATTTGGAAAAGTTACAGAAGAGATTCACTGGGATGCTACTGCGACTTGCGGGAGGGATTGGGATTTAGTTTTGGAATATAGGAGGCTGAGGGTGACCTTGCTGAAGAATACAAGATCTTGAGGGGCATAGTTAAAGTAAAATTGATTGGCATGGACAGTCTGAAGAAGGGTCTCGACCCGAAACGTCACCCATTCCTTCTCTCCCGAGATGCTGCCTGACCTGCTGAGTTACTCCAGCATTTTGTGAATAAATCAATTGGCATGGACAAGTTGGGCAGTCTTCATGCTGTGTAGCTCTATGACGCTACAACTCTATGGGTGTGCAGAGCAAGGTTCCTGTGTTCGTCAATACTCACTTGGGGCACTGCATTCATGGCATGTCATACCACTACTTGACCTCCCAGAGTCCAGCACCTAATATACCATTGCACTGTCCACCATATCAGCTGATCGATATTGTTCTCTAACCTTGAAAGTTGGCTACACTATTAATAAACATCATCAATTTTTCTATCATCTAGAAACATAGAACATCTTTGCCTAGAAACATAGAATATCTTCACACTTATTCATCATATCTCAAACATTCATATCCAAATATGTTCAACTCATCATGCAAACTCAATATGCAAACCTCATCACCACAATCTGTCTCCTATTTCCAAACTAATTTTCCATCCAAATTACCTACGTGCTTCAGATTTTATGGCTCGAGCCTTTTGGAATAGCTTTCTACGAGGAACCTTGTCAAAGGCTTCACTGAAGCTCATGTAGTCTCATCTACAGCACTGTAGATCTCATCACAGCACTCATCTACATCTACCTCCATGTATTGCAATCGCCATGTGGACTGTCCCTGATCAGTCCTCATCTTTCCAAGCACAGATTAATCCTGTAGATGCTGGTATTGATGACTAAGTCCGGGTTGTTGCAGAGTGAGTGGAGGGTTGTACGTTAAGGAGGAGAGAGGTTAGAGATAGTCAGGGGAGTGGAGAATTTGAGGCGGTTAATGTCACGCCGGCAGTTTGAGATGAAAAGTTCTAGTGAGGCCAGTTGGCCAAGAGGAGGGGATCCGCTGGAGATGGGAGAAGGGGTCATCACTGGGGGGGTGAGGACTCCTTCCCATGGAAAAAGGCTCGGAGGCGGCAGAAGAAGAGATCCACGTCATGGCGGACGCGGGACGCGTTGATGTGGGAGCGGAGGGGAACAAAGGTGAGGCCTCTGCTGTGGACAGACCGTTCAGTGTCTGAAAGGGGGAGGTCAGGGGGGATGGTGAACACCCAGCAAGTGTGGGGGTTGGGGTCGGATGAAGGCAGGGGGGCAGGCGGAGGTGGAGGGGATGTATGGTGGGGGGGTGGTGGGTTAACATAGCGGAGGGGAGCATGAGGACCGATGTGGGGAGTAGTTAGGGTCGCCTGGCTAGAGGTGGAAGGGGGAGACCCAGTGGAGAACTTGTTGTGGTTACCTGTAGTAGGGGGGGGTGAGCAGTAGGACCCAGCGGTGCTGTGGGACTCTGCCTGGTGGGGTCTGTGAGCCGGGTGGAGCTGCGACATGTTGCTGGTCCTGGGAGCCGGGTACAGCGACGGCTGCTGGGCCTGGGAGCCGGGTACAGCGACGGCTGCTGGGCCTGGGAGCTGGGTACAGCGACGGCTGCTGGGCCTGGGAGCTGGGTACAGCGACGGCTGCTGGGCCTGGGAGCCAGGTACAGCGACGGCTGCTGGGCCTGGGAGCGGGGTACAGCGACGGCTGCTGGGCCTGGGAGCCGGGTACAGCGACGGCTGCTGGGCCTGGGAGCGGGGTACAGCGACGGCTGCTGGGCCTGGGAGCTGGGTACAGCGACGGCTGCTGGGCCTGGGAGCCGGGTACAGCGACGGCTGCTGGGCCTGGGAGCCAGGTACAGCGACGGCTGCTGGGCCTGGGAGCCAGGTACAGCGACGGCTGCTGGGCCTGGGAGCCGGGTACAGCGACGGCTGCTGGGCCTGGGAGCCAGGTACAGCGACAGCTGCTGGGACTGGGAGCCGGGTACAGCGACGGCTGCTGGGCCTGGGAGCCGGGTACAGCGATGGCTGCTGGTCCTGGGAGCCAGGTACAGCGACGGCTGCTGGGCCTGGGAGCCAGGTACAGCGACGGCTGCTGGGCCTGGGAGCCGGGTACAGCGACGGCTGCTGGGCCTGGGAGCCGGGTACAGCGACGGCTGCTGGGACTGGGAGCCGGGTACAGCGACGGCTGCTGGGACTGGGAGCCGGGTACAGCGACGGCTGCTGGGACTGGGAGCCGGGTACAGCGACGGCTGCTGGGACTGGGAGCCGGGTACAGCGACGGCTGCTGGGCCTGGGAGCCGGTTACAGCGACGGCTGCTGGGACTGGGAGCCAGGTACAGCGACGGCTGTGACCTGCTGCTGGTCCTGGGAGCCGGGTACAGCGACGGCTGTGACCTGCTGCTGGGGCTGTGACCTGCTGCTGGGCGGTGGAGCAGTGTGGATCGACACAGTCGCTGGGGGAGATTAATCCTGCATCTCAGAACTCTCCAATAATTCATACTACAAATGTTAGACTCCATGTCCTGTAATGACCTGGTGTTGTTTTTGAACAACAGTACATCTGCTGCCTGCCAGTCATCGGTGGCCAGCAACAATTTAAAAATTAACCGGGGTCCCAGCAGATTTGTTTTTTGTTTCTCTTCAGCGTGGAAACAGGTCCTTTGGCCCAATCATCCATGCTGAATAAGCTGCCTCAACGAGATAGTCCCACTTCTTCAAAACCAGCTTCTTCCAACTTCGAACCATAGCTAAAATCAAACCTTTCCTCCAATTCGACGACACAGAAAAAATCATTCACGCTTTCATTTCCTCCCGCCTAGACTACTGCAACTCCCTATACACTGGGATCAGCCAATCTTCCCTGTCCCGCCTGCAACTGGTCCAAAACGCCGCAGCGAGACTCCTGACGGGTACCCATAAAAGGGACCACATCACCCCGATTCTGGCCTCTCTCCACTGGCTCCCTGTACGGTACAGAATCAACTTCAAGCTCCTCCTATTCACGTATAAAGCCCTAAATGGACATTCCCCCCCCCTACATCAAAAATCTTCTAACCCCCCTCTCTAACTCCAGGGTCGGCCGACTTGGGGCTACTCACTATCCCGCGGTCTAGGCTTAAGCTCAGGGGTGACCGCGCTTTTGCGGTTGCAGCTCCTAGACTGTGGAACAGCATCCCTCTCCCCATCAGAACTGCTCCCTCCATCGACTCCTTTAAGTCCAGGCTCAAAACCTATTTCTACTCCCTAGCGTTTGAGGCTCATTGAGGAGGCGCTGTGAACTGTTTGCGTGCTACTGTATGTTTCATTTTTTTCCTTAGTACCTAATCAGATGTACAGCACTTTGGTCAACGTGGGTTGTTTTTAAATGTGCTATACAAATAAAATTGGCTTGACTTGACTTGCCTGCGCCTGGTACTATGCCTCCAATCCTTATCCATGTACCTGTCTAAATCTCTCTTAAGCATTCTAACTGTACCCATGTAGTGTAAGAATATAACTGCAGATGCTGCTCCAAATCGAAGGTATCACAAAATGCTGGAGTAACTCAGCAGGTCAGGCAGCATCTAGGAGGGAATGGGTCTGAAGAAGCCTGAAGAAGGGTCTCGACCCTTCTTCAGACCCATTCCCTCTCTCCTAGATGCTGCCTGACCCGCTGAGTTACTCCAGCATTTTGTGATACCTTCTAACTGTACCCATCACTAACATTTCCTCAGCCACTTGTTCAAGGTACACATTATACTCCGTGTGAAACAGTCATCTCTCCGGTACCTATTTAATATTTCCCTTCTCACCTTAGGCTTTAGATGCGTTTTAAGTTGACTCTCTTACCTTGGGGAGCAGGGTATTCACGTTACCTATGCTCCTCGTGATTTATATATCTTTCTTCCTCAGCATCCTCTGGGAAAAAAGACACAATCTATCCAGCCCGTCTTTATAACTCAAACCCTCCAGACCCAGTAACATCTTCGTGAATCTTTTTGCACCCTTTTTAATGACATCCTTCCTATAGCAGAGTGACCAAAACTGCACATAGTACTCCAAATGTGGGCGCATCAAAATCTTGTACAGCTACAACACAATGTCCCGACTCATTAAACTAGCCTAGAATGCCAACTTGGTCAGCATGAATGAATAGGGTCTGTTTCCATACTGGATAGCTCTAAAGCACACTTCCCTTGCAGTGTGTTCTAGGCTCCAGTCACTGTGTAAAATGTTGCCTTACAAATCTTTACATTTTCTCCCTCTTACCTTAACTCCGTTATCTTTAAGAGCTCTATCTAACTCTCTCTTGAAAGCATCCAGAGAATTGGCCTCCACTGTCTTCTGAGGCAGAGAATTCCACAGATTCACAACTGTCTGGGTGAAAAAGTTTTTCCTCATCTCCGTTCCAAATGGCCTCCCCCTTATTCTTAAACTGTGGCCCCTGGTTCTGGACTTCCCCAACATTGGGAACATGTTTCCTGCCTCAAGCGTGTCCAATCCCTTAATAATCTTATATGTTTCAATAAGATTCCCTGTCATCCTTCTAAAGCCCAGTCACTCCATTCTTTCCCCAAATGACAGTCCCGCCATCCCGGGGCCTTACATGGTGAACCTACGCTGCACTGCCCCAATAGCAAGGATGTCCTTCTTCAAATTTGGAGACCAAAACTGCACACAATACTCCAGATGTGGTCTCACTCGTGCCCTGTACAACTGCAGAAGGACCTCTTTGCTCCTATATTCAACTCCTCTTGTTATGAAGGTCAACATGCCATTAGCTTTCTTCACTGCCTGCTGTACCTGTAGCTTACTTTCAGTGACTGCTGAACAAGGACACCCAGATCTCGTTGTACTTCCCCTTTTCCTAACTTGATACCATTCAGATAATAATCTGCCTTCCTGTTCTTGCCACCAAAGTGGATAACCTCACATTTATCCACATTAAAATGCATCTGCCATCTCACCCAACTTGTCCAAGTCACCCTGCATTCTCATAGCATCCTCCTCACAGTTCACACTGCCACCCAGCTTTGTGTCATCTGCAAATTTGCTAATGTTACTTTTAATCCCTTCACCTAAATCATTAATGCAGATTGTAAATAGCTGCAGTCCCAGCAAAGAGCCTTGTGGAACCCCACTAGTCACTGCCTGCCATTCTGAAAGGGACCCGTTAATCCCTACTCTTTGTTTCCTGCCTGCCAACCAATTTTCTATCCATTGTCAGTACCGTACCCCCAATACCATGTGCTCTAATTTTGCCCACTTATCTCCTGTGTGGGACCTTATCAAAAGCTTTAGTATTTGTCAAGCTCATTAGTATTTGCCATTTCCACCTGGGGGGAAAGACTATTTAGCCACAGACCTTTCCCCAGGGTAGGGGAGTCTAAAACTAGAGTGCATATGTTTAAAGTGAGAGAAAAAATTAAAAAGGATCTGAGGGGCAACCTTTTATGAAGGTACTGCTTATGTAGGAAGAGCTGCCAGGGGAAGTGGTTATGGTGTGTACAACTACAATATTGAAAGGATTTTTGGACGTATACAGATAAGGCAGGCTTGGATTGACATGGGTCTCTGATAATTTAATAAACATATCAGGTCATTCCACATCATCAAAACATTGAGAAATTACGGACTCATACAGTTGCTCCTCAACTTATGATGGGGTTACGTTCCGATAAACCCATCGTAAATCGAAAATATTGCACCTCGAAAATGTATTTAATACACCTGACCTACCAAACATCACAGCCGTGGCAGCTCGCAACCGTGGCTGACTGGGAGGTGCGGCTCGCTGCCGTTGCCCAGCATCACCACAGAGTACCGTACCGCATAAGACACTGCCAGTCTGAGCAGCGGACAGGCCTGCCAGCCGGGAAAAGCCGGGAAAATTCCAAGTACGGTTTCTACTGAATGTATATCACTTTTGCACCATCGTAAAGTCGAAATATCGTAAGTCGAAGCATCGTAAGTCGAGGAGCATCCATACTCAATGGGTACAGATGCTCCTGATGAAAGCAAGCACACCCTACACCTTTATCACCATCTACAGGTGTTGCTACTTTCAGAGAACTATGGATTTGGATCACTGCGCATCAATGCTTTTAAGGGTCGGGCATTAACTCCTTACATTTGACTTCTGTTAGTTCAACACCTCAGACTTGCCCAGATTAAACTCCATCTGCCATTTCTCTGCGCACATCGCTAATCTATATCCCGTTGTATCGTTTAGATGAACTTCCTCACTTTCTGAAACTCCACCAATTTTTTGTGTGGTCTGCAAACTTACCAACCAATCCATGCACACTTTCATGCAAGATCATGTACACGTAAGGGCCTAGTACTGATCTCACTCTCATGGACTTTCACCACTACCTTTGTGCCTATGGCTAAGCCGGTTCTGAATATGCCCGTGAACATCCTGTTTCACACTTCCAGCAACTTGGGTTTGATTCTGACTCAGGTGCAGACTGCGTGGAACTTACAAAATCTTGCTGCTATGTTTTTGTTGGTTGCTCATGCCAAAGGTTTGTTGGTTTGTAGATTAATTGTCTACTGTAAACTGCCCCAGTGGAGGTGGCTGCTGGGGCAGGGGGGCAGAATGTTAATGAGCGTGTACGAAAGACTAGATTGCAAAAAAAGTCAGAGACTGAGATAGACAGGATTACTGAGGGCCAGCAGATTTGAAGGCTTAATGATCAATTTTGTTATGAAATTGTGAGGCAGAACCCCCCCCCCCCACAACTGTAGCATGCAGCACTGTTCAAAACAAACCTGCCTCAAACCAGCTAACCACAACGACTAAAACTACACACATACACAATGTACACAACTGTTTAAGTAAAGTTTTAAACTGCACTGTTCCTTGAACATTTACCATCCTGCACCTACACTGGGCTGATGTCAATAATGCAACATTCTGTTTTACTGTCTGCAGTGATGCCAGAGAAGAGTCACTTACTTGAATGAAAACGATTCTCCTCATGGTGTTTGGACATTGCTGTGAGGTAAGCAGATGCAAGTTACAGGAGACTGGACATATTTTATGATAAATTTGCAACTCAGCAAATTTTGAGCTTTCCCCGCAGTATCACAGGCCATCTGCACCAAGGAAATCACTTCAATTCCAATTTTTATTTTAACAAACGACAAAGAAAAATAAAGACACAAGCAGGATTCGAGTCTGCTCTATCACTCAACAAACTGCAGCCTTATAGCACTTTGGTTAGGTTGCATCTGGAGTACTGCATGCAGTTCCGGTTATATTAGTTCTGGTTCCATTACAGGAAAGATGTGGACCATGTATAGGCAGATTAGATCAGTTAGACATCATGTTCAGCACAAACATTGTGGGCCAAAGTGGTGTACTGTCTACCCTGCCTATGCCTCTTATAATTTTATAGGCCCCATAGCAGAAGCGTCCACGTGCCGGGGCTGGAAACTGTAAGTGTCCTGAGCTAACTCTGCTACCACCATCATCTACTGTACAAGTGATGGCTCCCACTGATTGTCACCAGAAGCTTGCGCCCATTTCAGGACGGATGATGACAGTGATGTAACATTTGAAGCATGGATGATGGACACAAAAGAAGGAGATAATTCTATATACTTCTATCAAGTCTCCCCTCAACTTCCAACATTCCAGAGAAAGCAATCAAAGTTTATCCAACCACTCCCTGCAGCTGAAACCCTCTAATCCAGGCAACATTTTGCTATACCTCCTCTACTCTCTCCAATGCTTCACAACTCTCCGTTAATGAAGCCACCTGAACTGCACACAATACTCCAAAAGCGGCCGAACCAAAGTCCTATAAAGCTGGATCATGACATTTATACTCAATTGTCTTAGCAATGAAAGCAAGCATACCATACGTATTCTTTACCACCCTATCTACTTGTGCTGCCACCTTACTTGGACCCCAACATCCCTCAGCACATCAATGCTGTTAAAGGTCTTGTCATGAACTGTATACTTTCTCCTGACATTCAACCTCTCAAAGTGCAATACCTCACTTTGCTCGGGTTAAACTCCATCTGCCATTACTCGATTCATTTTTAGTTCCTATTTCTAAATTCCTTTGCAATAAAGGTCCACGTGCTAACTACCCACTTAACCATTTGTTACACATGCCTGCCAACTTTGTGAATCACGCATAGTACATTGTTATATTCCACTAATTTGCAATCTCTTTCCATTGCGACAATAATTTACCGTTCAAATTCTGATTGAAGTGCATGATCTCACATTTCCGGGATCCTCAGATCCCATTGGACTGCAAAATTCGTAGTAATATTCCATCTAAAGTGGATAATCTCAATTTCCCAGACTGTCTTGCACCTGCCAACTCCTCACCCACTCACATCTGCAGACACAGTGTTCTCTTCAACAACCCACTCACTCATTCAGTCCCTTTATCCAAGACATTAATATAGATTGTAGATAGTTGAGGCATATTAGTTGTGGATAGATCGGAAAATAAGGTTTCAGATAAGACTAATCTGGTGAATGTGAATCAGAGCAGCTATACGTGGGTAAATCTATATCTGACATGCAAGTCATTCAAAATGTCAACGAGTTCCTATAAGGGTGAAAAAGGGCAGCAAGTTGAAGAAACTCCTGATGTCAGGAGATCCTGAGGACCTGATAAAGAAAAAGCATGGCAGGTAGAGAGAAATGGGGGGTGAGGGGGAGGCGGTGGCCAAGGAAAAGTATAGCAAGGCAAGGGGAATATTTTTTTAATTAAATTGGGACACTATTTTCCCTGCATCTTAAACATATGTTCTTGATTCTTGATTCCCCTACTCTGGGTAAAAGAGCCTATCTATTCCCCTAATGATCTTATACACCTCTATGGAGGAGAGCTTGGATTTAGCCTACCAAGCAAGATTTTATCTACCTTGAGGATCGATGAAATCTGGATCTAAATCTGCCTGAGGGGATGACGATGGCAACATTTAACAAGTGACACATTAGGAGAGTCATTGGCTCACAGCTGCTCGATGGAGCCTCTGGTACTGTCTGTGTGAAGTTGCACATTCTCTGTGATCCTGCGGCATTTTCCCCCAGGGATTCCGCCTGCCGCACATGTTCCAAATGTATGCAGGTCTGTACATTAATTCATTGGCCGCTGTAAATTTCCCCTGGTGTGTGGGTGAAGGGAGTTAATGAGAATGTGGGATAGTACAATGGAAATACTGTCGGATTAGTGTTACCGTGTACATGATGGTCAGTGTGGAGCCAGTGGTCCGGATGCTACGTGACTCCAACTATTCTGACAAGTACTTGGTTCACCTTGTGTACGAAAGAACTGCAGATGCTGATTTAAATCGAAGGTCAGACTGAAGAAGGGTCTCGACCTGAAACGTCACCCATTCCTTCTCTCCAGTGATGCTGTTTGTCCCGCTGAGTTACTCCAGCATTTTGTGTCTGCCTTCAGAACTCACAGGAATCTATGTATCCATCCCTCTCCCAATTAACTTTAATGTATTTTCAGAATCTCTCCTAGTTTTTGGAGATGACAAAAACTAGGAACTGTTAGTTAAGAAGTTGATAATGGAGCAGGGTTATTCGATATCACTGACCTGATCCATGGGTGTCGATTCTGTAAACGGGATCATACTGTGGGTACAGCGTGTTCTGCAGGTGGAACTTGGTGAACAGGATCACCCTCTCAATCACATCATCAATATATACAGCCTTTGACATGTTGGGTGAAGTCATGATGTTCAGAGCAGTCAGACAGGCATCGGCCGACTTGGTTACTCGCTCCATGATCAGCTCCCGCCACAACTTCTCTTCATCTTCCGTTTCATTGTCCTGAAGAACAAGCATTTCAAATGTGATCTCCCTTCCTCTGTCAGAATTTGTATGCAGTCGTTCATCAAGTTCGTAAAATAAACTATGCTGGAGCATGACACCTGCACGCTTTTGAATTGGTTGAATTGAATTGAACAAGTTTATTGGCCAAGTATGTACACATACAAGGAATGTGCCTTGGTGCTCCGCTCGCAAATAACACAAACATACAGTAAACAATTAAGAATAAAGCCTAAAATATTAAAACATTAAGAATAAAACATTATAGTTTAAACATGTGAATTAAATAAAATACCAGAGCAAAAGGAGGCTAGACTTTTAGTTGTTGAGTAGAGCTACTGCTCATGGAAAAAAGCTGTTTTTATGTCTGGCTGTGGCTGCTTTGACAGTCTGGAGTTGCCTTCCAGAGGGAAGTGCTTCAAAGTGTTTGTGGCCAGGGCGAGAGGGGTCAGAGATGATCTTGCCCGCTCGCTTCCTGGCCCTTGCAGTGTACAGTTCGCCAATGGGTGGAAGGTTGCAGCCAACAACCAGAATATTACAATGAAACTCAAGATTTTTTTAATTGCTTTTCCTTCTTTTCAATGAACATGAACAATTCATAAGTTCTAGGAGCAGAATCAAGTCTACCCTGCCATTCCATCATGGCTGATCCATCTCTCCCTCCAATGCAAGAGGCATAGATAAGGTAGACGGTGAGAACCTTTATCCTGGGATGGATATGCATTTGGCCCATATCACTCTAAACCGATAGCTAGGAATGGATTTGAGGGATATGGGCCAAACACAGGTAAATGGAACAGCCTCAGGTCAGCATGGACAAGATGGACCAAGGGGTCTGTTTCTGTGCAGCATAACAGGTTCAACTGCATTATAATCGCATCTGCAGATGTAGTGCTGGGTGGCGCTGTGGGCTATGAGAAGGTTGCAGCATGGCTTCAGGGAGATTAGACAATCCAAGCACATTGCAAAATACCACGCAAATAAGGTCGCCCATCTTTACAGAAAATATTACAGTAATCTGTACAGGTGTTGATGTTCAGAGGGACTTGGATATCCTCGTACATTGAACAATGAAAGCTGACGTAGGTAGACCAGGCAATTAGAGGCAACTTGTACACAAGACTTTATTACAATATGATTTGGCCTCATGAGTTTAAATGTCTTTCTCATATACACTATCCTGGATTAGACCACATCAGGAAGAATGTACAGGTTTGTTTTTCTACGTAAGGAAAAAGTATTGCAATAGAGGGAGCACAGTGGAGGTTGACAGGGATGATTGCTCATACAGCTAGTTGATACATGGGTTCAGCATGACAATTGTAGCAATCCACCTTATATGTTCACGTCTGAAAGATTAGCAGTGATCTCACTGAAACATAGATGTCGCAATATTTACTCTAACGAGTGCCTTGAACAGACAAGTCTCTCAAAAAAAGTTGACTATTTAGGACAGAAACATGGTAACATTTCTTCACCCAGAGGGGAGTCCACTCTACCCAAGATGGGCCTGGAGGCTCAATTGTTGAGTGTCATGAAGTGATACAGCATGGAATCAGGCCCTTCGGCCCAACTCGCCCACATCAACCAACATGTCCCACAGGCAAAAGGTGAAAACACACACTTCCAGATTCGGGGACAGTTTCTTCCCAGCTGTTATCAGGCAACTGAACCATCCTATCACAACCAGAGAGCAGTGCTGAACTACTATCCACCTCATTGGTGACCCTCGGGTTATCATTGATTGGACTTTGCTGGCTTTACCTTGCACTAAACGTTATTCCCTTATCATGTATTTGTACACTGTAAACGGGTCGATTGTAAGCATGTATTGTCTTTCTGCTGACTGGATAGCACTCAACAAAAGCTTTTCATTGTACCTCGGTACACGTGACAATAAACTAAACTGTGGTCCGGTACTTGACTGTTGCTCTTTCCACTGCTCAGAGACGTAGTCTGGTACTCGGCCATTGCTGCTTTCAGTGTTCAATGCTGTTTTTGCTATCACGAGGAGTGAATGGAACTGCTTGAACACTGACTTTGAGAAAGTGAAGAGTTGATGGGGGAGTTAAGATGGATCGTTTATTCTTCACTTCAGCCTTTATTTGAATGGTCACACAGCTGAGAAAGGCCATGTCCTTTGAACCTCCTCTGCCTGTTAGCTGCAGAGCTTCACCTGATCCGTTGGCTGTGAAGCATGCAGTTTCCCGACGGGGATGTGAAAAGAAACATTTCCCAGCAAGGATGTGAAGTGCTCGAATATCCACTAATTACAGTGGTTTTAGAAGATTTAAAAAATATTGGAATCATTTAAGGACTAATTGCAGCAGTGAGAGAAGAGCCTTGGGTTAACTTAGATGGGCTTCCCTCATTGTGCTGTCCTTCCACACCTGCAAGTGCTGAAACGACTTCAGTGGTGGTTCAGTTGTCAAATTACATATAATCCAGCAACCTGGACGAACAAGCCAAAGAAAGTTCAGTTAATTAAAAGCAAATTAGTTTCAATAATATTATAAAAATACATGTGGTTCACAAATGTCTTTGGTGGGAAGATCCTCTGCCCTTCTCCAACCTAGGACTCAGGCAATCCACTGCCCACTGAACTGTACTGTTTACCACTGCCTGCTGAACACAAACTGCTGGCTTTCCCAGCAATGTCCACAAGCTGAAGAACATAGAAAATAGGTGCAGGAAGAAGAGGCCATTTGGCCCATTCGAGCCAGCACCGCCATTCATTGTGATCATGGCTGATCGTCCACAATCAATAACCTGTGCCTGCCTTCTCCCCATATCCCTTGATTCCGCTAGCCCCTAGAGCTCTATCTAGCTCTCTTTTAAATTCATCCAGTGAATTGGGCTCCACTGCCTTCTGTGGCAGAGAATTCCTCAAATTCACAACTCAGGGTGAAAAAGTTTTTTCTCACAGCTTTAAATGGCCTCCCCTTTATTCTTAGACTGTGGCCCCTGGTTCTGGAATATGTAAAACAAATTCCACCAACCAATTAGAAATGACTTGAATGTTAATCCTATCAAAGGTGAAGAAAACACATTGCAACTGAAGATCTTGTAAGTTGATTGAGGTAGAAAGTTGGACTAATTCATTGAATAAGCAATCGCAGGAAGTTCCACGATGCAATTCCTGCACCTGACAGCAGATGGCACAAAAGGCAAAGGAATCACTTTGGTTTGCTCATCTGCGCACGGACGTAGTAATTCATTCTGTGCCAAGGTAACACGAAGCTCAGTTCAAGGAAATGAGATCATTTACTTTAGTTGGACAGCGCGGAAACAGGTCTTTCAGCTCACTGAGTCCGAGTCGACCAGCGATTACCCGTACACTAGCTCTATCCTACTAGGCACAATTCACAGAAATCAATTAACCTGCATGTCTTTGGAGTGTGGGAGCACCCAGAGAAAACCCACGTGGTCACAGGAGGAACGTACAAATCCATACAGACAGCACCCGTAGTCAGGCGCTGTACGGCAACAACTCTACCACTGCGCCATCATGTCGCCCTCATGTCATATGATATACAAGGCTGAGACTTGGGGTTTGTATTAGTAGCAATCTTGGATCAGGAAGTCACAATCTTGGAATGAAGGACAACTTGATTCAAGTTTTTTAAGTTGTGTAAGAAAATAACTGCAGATGCTGGTACAAATCGAAGGTATTTATTCACAAAATGCTGGAGTAACTCAGCGGGTCAGGCAGCATCTCAGGAGAGAAGGAATGGGTGATGTTTAGAGTCGAGACCCTTCTTCAGACTGATGTCAGGGGGGCGGGACAAAAGAAACTTCCTGTCTCCACCTATATTCTTCCTTTGTCCCGCCCCCCCGGCATCAGTCTGAAGAAGGGTCTCGACCCGAAACATCACCCATTCCTTCTCTCCCGAGGTGCTGCCTGTCCCACTGAGTTACTCCAGCATTTTGTGTCTACCTTTGATTTAAACCAGCATCTGCAGTTTTTTTGTCCTACGACCTAACAGGTCAGGCAGCATCCGTGGAGGAAAATGGTCAGTTTAAGTTTTGGGTCGAGACCTTCCATCTGAACTGAAGGAGAATGGGGACATAGGAAGGCAAACAATAGGTGAGTCCAGGTGTGGAGGGTTTGTTTGGCAGATGGAATCAGGTCGAGAAGGGAAGGCTGGAGAGTGACAGTGGCTGGAAGTTGATATTGAGACAGCACCGAAACTACTGGTGGTGAACCAGAGGTAGCTTTGGCCTTCGTGGCAGCACGTCTCAGGAACCCATCACTCTCAGTGTAGAAAGAAATTAGCCTTGTAACTCTCCTTTAAACTTTCCCCCTCACCTTAAACTTGTTCCATCTAGTATTTGACATTACCACTACAGCAAAACACAAAATACTGATTATTTATCCTCTTGTGATTTTAAATACTTCTATCAGGTCTTCCCTCAGCTTCCGGCGCTCCAGAGAAAACAAACCTAGTTTGTCTAATTTTTACTTATAGCTAACACTCTCTGATCCTCCTTGGCTCCCTCTCCAAAGCCTTCACATCCTTTTTGAAACAGGTGTCAAGTAGATCTAATAGCAAAAACAGGAAGGATAAGGAGCATGGCAGGAACGATAGACTGAAGAGTATTTATTTTAATGCAAGGAGCATAACAGATAACTTACAACGGTGCTGCACAAGATCAGCCCTTGGCTCACAATGTCTGTGCCAAACATGATGCCATGAACTATTATTTTCTGCCTGCAAATCACCAATATGTGCATTGAACCTCACCCTGGCAGTGGAGAAGGCCGAGAACAGAGAGGACAGTGGGGGGGAACAGTAAAGCGGAGTTAAAGTAGCATGGGGCAGCTCAGGTGACCACTGTGAACAAACAGGCTGGGTTCCTTTTCCTTGCAGTGGTGGCGGCTGAAGGGTGACCTGGCAATTCTATGGTGCAAAAATTTAGGAGGGGAATAGAAAGGACGGATAATTAAAAATCTTTGTGTAGGAAAGAACTGCAGATGCTGGTTTAATTAGAAAGTAGACACAAAATGCTGGAGTAATTCAGTGGGTCAGGCAGCATCTCTGGAGAGGAGTGGGTGACGTTTCGGGTCGAGACCCTTCTTCAGGTTCTGTTTAGTCACCCATTCCTTCTCTCCAGAGATGTTGGCTGACCCGCTGGGTCACTCCAGCATTTTGTGTCTACCCTCTAATTAAAAATCTTCTTTCTTCTTGAAGTTATCTAAATCAAGGGGGCATTAGACAAGGCAAGTTGTTTAGAGAGGATCCGAGTAAGAATTTACCATCTCCTCAGGAATCTCCCGCTGAGGAGATGGTATAGGCAGATATTTAAAACTTACAGAGCCAAGGCAAGTAGATCACAGAGCAAATGCAGGTAAATGGGAACTACTGTGGGAAAACAACATGGACTTGGTGTTGTTAAATGGCCCATTTCTTTTGTGTACAACTCTATGACCATTCTCCTCACTGGACACCTGTTTCATGGAGACACAAGAGGCCGCAGGTCAAGAACCTGGATCCACAAACAGAGTTCGTACACTTGGAACAGCAGGAAATTCAAGGCCTTTTCAAGGCTTAAGGTCCAAAAATCCCATTTTCAAGGACCAAATTCCATCATACATTGATGGTTTTTCCCCAGTTTTTCTCCGTATAGGTAAGAAAGTACTATATTCAAAACTGTTAATTTGGTGCATTTATATATTTGGTTAATTAGTAAAAACTACGATGATTTTGTAGGTTTTTTGTGCTTTATGCGGTGAGTTCCCCTCAACTCTCCCTGACTCTTTAACGTCCCGGAGCCGTGGAACCGCGGTGGCGGCAGCTGGGACTGGAGGCAGAAGCTGCCGGCGAAGGTTCACCGGAGAGTGGATCGCCACCGACCCAGAGCCGGGACAAGGCGAGAGATCGCTGCGCCCCCTCGCAAACAACAAACCCTGGGAAACTTCCCTCCTCACCGCCACCGTCTCCTCCGCTCACACCGGGCATGCGAGGTTTCTGAACAACAACCACACTTGTTCTTATTTTGCTGCGCCAGAGGGAGATGAGGCCGGGGAAGAGAGTGGAGGAGCGGCGCAGATATCGCTGGTGCTGGGAGAGAGAGAGAGGGGAGAGAGAGGAGAGCGGGGGGAGAGAGAGAGTGGGGGGAGGGGGAGAGAGAGAGTGGGGGGAGGGGAGAGAGAGAGAGGGGGAGAGAAAGAGGGGGGGAGAGAGAGAGGGGGGGGGAGAGAGAGAGGGGGAGAGAGAGAGAGAATTGGGGTAGAGAGAGCAGTGGGTGAGAGCGGGAGCGCGGGGTGAGGGGGAGGGTGTCAGAGGGTCTGGTGAAGGAGTGCCGCCACTTGCAGGGGCTGCTCCCTCCCACTCTCTCCCTCCCAGTGCCAGCGATATCTGCGCCGCTCCTCCACTCTCTTCCCCGGTCCCGTCTCCCTCTCGCGCAGTGAAATAAGAACAATCACAAGTGTTGTAGTTGTTGTTCAGAGGCCCCGTGGTGAACGGCGGCGGTGGGGAGGGAAGTTTCCTTGAGTTTGTTGTTTGCGAGGGGGCGCTGCAATCTCTCACCTTGTCCCGGCCCTGGGGCATAAATGACCCACATACCTGCTTCTTCAATGTCTTTATTCTCAGCGACAAAGCAGGTAAGAGAATATGTAAATAGGCGACAAAGACATACATGTCTAACAATGTTTCCCGACTTTTAATAAAAATACGCATTATAAACGATGAAAGAACGCCACATTACTCTGCATGAATTAATACCTCTATCATAAAAAGTTAATTTTCAAGGCCTTTCAAGAACCTATGATAAATCCAAAGACTTTCAAGGCCTTGAAAACCAGTGTTTCAAATTCCAGGACTTTCAAGGACAGTACGAGCCCTGCACAAACTAATGGAGGAAGAGCAGTCAGTATTACGTTCGCACAGATGATGGAGATCCCAACACATGAACACAGACAAATCTCCTAGGCCTGACCAGATATATCCGAAGACACTGTAGGACCTCTAGAGAAGGTGTCTCTAATGGGACAACTATATATTTGATGAGGAGAGGAGGCTTGAGGTAGACAGTTAAATCCTCTTCCATGAAACAATGCAGCTGAGTTTTTAAAGTACTTTAAAAATACATTCAACTACAAAGCATAAATCCCCATACTGGTGCTCCCCAGCTTACGATGTTTCGACTTGCGATGTTGCAAACGGCAGGACCCGTAGCAAGCTGCAGCACGCTTACGGCCACGTGATCGCGAGCAGTAAACGCATTTTGACTTACAATATTTACGGTTTGCGATGGGTTTCTTGGAACGGAACCCCATCGTAAGCTGAGGAGCACCTGTATTTTTATTCCCATAGTTAATGTCACATTTCACCACAGGAATATTTCAGTTCAGTTGCTTAATTATGTGAACTCTGGCGGCACACAACCACAAGCAGCTTTAAACTCACATGGTTGAACAAAGTGGAAAGCTTGGACCCATCCTGTATGTTCTTCTCCAAGATACTTAGCACCTTTACCATCTTATCTGTCGGAAGCTGCAACACAGAGGACTTAGGGTAAGATGCCAGTGAACTATCAACAGCAACATTTTCAAGACAGTGCTTGTAATGGCAACCAGAAAAAAACCACAGAGCAAAACATTCCATCAGTTAAACCTCAGTTTATATTGGTTTTGCCGCACCAACCAGCAAAGAATCTTCATACAACATTCCCTGAACTAATGTGTGTTTAAATGATTGATGACCAATGATAAAATGTCTTACTTCACTGCAACTGATATCAAATATCGCAGTATAAGAAAATAACTACAGATGCTGGTACAAATCGAAGGAATTTATTCACAAATATCGCAGGTAGACACAAAATGCTGGAGTAACTCAGCGGGTCAGGCATCATCTTGGGGGAGAAGGAATGGGTGTCGTTTCGGATCGACACCCTTCCTCAGTCTGAAGAAGAGTCTCAACCCAAAACATCACCCATTCCTTCTCTCCCGAGATGCTGTCTGACCCGCTGAGTTACTCCAGCAGTTCGTGTCTACCTTCCATTTAAACCAGCATCTGCAGTTTTGTTTTCCTATCAAATCTCACAGGGTACATGAGGCACTGAAATCCCAAGAGCAAGTCAATAGTGGAGTTGCTGGGCACAAGGGTATAGGCAAACCAGCTCATAACAATCTAAATGTAACAAATTCACCATGTATTCAGGTGTAGAACCGACCACCCAGTCTAAATGGAGGTGGTACCATCGCACTGAGGGCCTTCTCTGCCGCGGTGTTTGACACAAGCGTTATAGCCCAAGCCATCAGCTACCCTTGGCAAGAAACCAGTGGACCAATCTTTATTTAGTGTGGAGGAATTTACAGCTACAACAGCAACTGTTTCTCAAAATTAGGAACTACACACCCAGGCTGTTCAATGGACACACCAACCATTTTGGACCACAAAGTGTTTTCAACCTACACAAACTAGACAGAACCATCCCACCTGGAACCCATCTTCCTTAAACATAGTACGAACTCATAAAGAATTCAAACGTTAACCACTCAAAGATGTCAGCAGCTCGTTATGGTGCTGTTTTTTGCTTTGAGAACTACTGGTCTGCTAGTTGGCACTTAGCAAAAAAATCTAACAGATCGTTCATGCCTAAACTTCGACCTTCAATTTGCAAACACATACTTCAGGCCCTCATCAGGCCTGTGGACGTCAGGATATTGAATCATCCCTTCACAAAGACGTGTAACTGGGGTGCATACCCGATCCATGATGCCCATGGCTTTGATTTTGGCAGATTCACTGCTCAGTTCATTCAGCTGTTGTTTTCCCAGCAGCAACTCCTGAGGTAGCTCATCATCGTCACCTGTGGGGAGAACCAGAGTTACGCACTGCTCGACAGTGAGAGGTTGAAGAGCCAAGAGTGTTTAATCGTCACATGTACTAACAACAGAACAATGTAATCTTCCTTGCTGCAGCTTTACAGTCCCGTAAAGGCAATAACACCCAGAAAATATATAATCATTAATACAATAACTTATTAACCATAATACCAGGTAACCATAAGTGCAAAGACCAAACTCCATAGTGCAACCAAAGCCAAAGCACATAGAAGATCATAGTTACTGAGTTAGCGTTGTGTAGCTCCATAGATCATAGTCACTGAGTTAGCGTTGTGTAGCGTCATAGATCATAGTTACTGAGTTAGCTTTGTGTAGCTCCATAAAGGATCATAGTTACTGAGTTAGCGTTGTGTAGCTCCATAGAGGATCATAGTTACTGAGTTAGCTTTTGTGTAGCGTCATAGATCATAGTTACTGAGTTAGCGTTGTGTAGCTCCATAGAGGATCATAGTTACTGAGTTAGCGTTGTATAGTGCCATAGATCATAGTTACTGAGTTAGCTTTGTGTAGCTCCATAGATCATAGTTACTGAGTTAGCTTTGTGTAGCTCCATAGATCATAGTTACTGAGTTAGCCCACTTCCTCCACTCAACAACTTCTCCTTTGACTCCTCCCACTTCCTCCACAAAAAGATCTACCCCTCAGTGCCTCCAATCTCATAGTTCCCCAGCCCCGCACGGCCCGATTCTACCTCCTACCCAAAATCCACAAACACAATTGTCCCGGCAGACCCATTGTCTCTGCCTGCTCATGCCCCACCGAACTTATCTCTACCTACCTCGACTCCATCCTATCCCCCCTGGTCAAATCCCTCCCCACCTACGTCCAAGACACCTCACACGCTCTCCATCTCCTGGATAACTTCCGGTTCCCAGGCCCCCACTCCCTCATTTTCACCATGGATGTCCAGTCACTCTACACTTCCATCCCCCACAAGGATGGTCTCGAAGCCCTCCGTTTCTTCCTCGACCGTAGAACCAGCCAATCCCCATCGACCAACACTCTCCCCCGCCTAGCAGAGCTGGTTCTTACCCTCAACAACTTCTCCTTTGACTCCTCCCACTTCCTCCAAACCAGAGGCATAGCTATGGGCACTCGCATGGGCCCTAGCTACGCCTGCCTCTTTGTTGGGTACGTCGAACAATCCCTGTTCCAGACGTACACTGGCCCCATCCCCGAACTCTACCTCCGCTACATCGACGACTGCATTGGTGCTACCTCTTGCACCCATGCAGAACTCACTGACTTTATACACTTCACCTCCAATTTCCATCCTGCCCTTAAATATACCTGGACTATCTCTGACATCTCCCTCCCGTTTCTGGACCTCACCATCTCCATCACAGGAGAAAAACTAGTGACGGACATTTATTACAAGCCCACCGACTCGCACAGCTATCTGGACTACACTTCTTCCCACCCGGTCCCCTGCAAAAAGTCTATCCCTTACTCCCAATTCCTCCGTCTACGCCGCATCTGCGCCCGGGATGAGGTGTTTCACACTAGGGCTTCCGAGATGTCCTCGTTTTTCAGAAAACGGGGCTTCCC
Organism: Rhinoraja longicauda; assembly: GCF_053455715.1. Taxonomy (NCBI): domain Eukaryota; kingdom Metazoa; phylum Chordata; class Chondrichthyes; order Rajiformes; family Arhynchobatidae; genus Rhinoraja; species Rhinoraja longicauda. Next base: position 973,900 of record NC_135955.1, on the reverse strand, counting down.
CTCCTCCATTATAGATGAGGCTCTCACTAGGGTCTCTTCTACATCCCGCAGCTCCGCTCTTGCTCCCCATCCCCACACTCGCAACAAGGACAGGATCCCCCTCGTTCTCACCTTCCACCCCACCAGCCAGCGGATCCAACATATTATCCACCAACATTTCCGTCACCTACAACAGGACCCCACCACTGGCCATATCTTCCCATCCCCTCCCCTCTCTGCGTTCCGCAGAGACCGTTCCCTCCGCAACTCCCTGGTCCACTCGTCCCTTCCTACCCAAACCACCCTAACCCCGGGCACTTTCCCTTGCAACCGCACGAGATGCAACACCTGTCCCTTTACCTCCCCCCTCAACTCCATCAAAGGACCCAAACATTCTTTCCAGGTGAGACAGAGGTTCACCTGCACCTCCTCCAACCTCATCTATTGCATCCGCTGCTCTAGATGTCAACTTATCTATATCGGCGAAACCAAGCGCAGGCTCGGCGATCGCTTCGCTGAACACCTGCGCTCGGTCCGCATTAACGCAACTGATCTCCCGGTGGCCCAGCACTTTAACTGCCCCTCCCATTCCCAGTCTGACCTCGCTGTCATGGGCCTCCTCCAGTGCCATAGTGAGGCCCGCCGGAAATTGGAGGAGCAGCACCTCATATTTCGCCTGGGCAGTTTGCGGCCCGGTGGTATGAACGTCGACTTCTCCAACTTCAGATAGCTCCTCTAACCCTCCCTTCCCCTCCTCCTTCCCAGATCTCCCTCTATCTTCCTGTCTCCACCTATATCCTTCCTTTGTCCCACCCCCGACATCAGTCTGAAGAAGGGTCTCGACCCGAAACGTCACCCATTCCTTCTCTCCCGAGATGCTGCCTGACCTGCTGAGTTACTCCAGCATTTTGTGAATAAATCGATTTGTACCAGCATCTGCAGTTATTTTCTTATGTTACTGAGTTAGCGTTGTGTAGCTCCATAGATCATGGTTACTGAGTTAGCTTTGTGTAGCTCCATAGAGGATCATAGTTACTGAGTTAGCTTTGTGTAGCTCCATAGATCATAGTTACTGAGTTAGCGTTGTGTAGCTCCATAGATCATGGTTACTGAGTTAGCTTTGTGTAGCTCCATAGAAGATCATAGTTACTGAATTAGCTTTGTGTAGCGTTCATGATGGTTGCTGGGAAATTAGGGAGCTACAAAAGGCTGCAGATACTGGGATCTGTAGCAAAAATGGAGAGCAGCTGGAGGAACAGCAGGTCAGGCAGAATCTGTGGAGGGAAATGGCCAGCCAATGTTTTAGGTTGAGACCCTGCAGCTGGACTGGAAGAGTAGAAGGGAAGTAGCCAAAGTAACGAATGGGGAATAAGGGCTTAGCAGGAGCTGGCAGGGTATAGGTGCATGCAGATGGAGAGAGGCTGATTGGCAGATTAGCCAGGTGGAAGAGGGAAGCGTGGCGACAGTAACAAAGGCTGGGAGATAAGTGCAGAACAAAAGGCAGCAGATTCTGCAGCTAATAGGAAAGAAGTGAAACTGAATTTATTTCATAGTTTACAGATATAGCGCGGAAACAGACCCTTCGGCCCACCGTGCCCGGCCGACCAGCTATCTCCGCACGTTATAAGTGGTATCCAACACACAGCAGGGCCAATTTTTACATTTACCAAACCAATTAACCCACAAACCTGGACGTCTTGAGTATGGTAGGACACCGAAGATATCAGGGAAAACCCATGCAGGTCACGGGGAGAACGTACAAACTCCGTATAGACAGCACCCGTAGTCGGGATGGAACCCGGGTCTCCGGCACTGGGGTGTAAGGCAGCAACTCTACCGCTGTATCACCGTGACCGCCCAATTGTGGGTGTGGGGGGGGGGGTAGATGGGAACAACACATTGTGTGCAGGGGAGAGCAACAGAGAGGCAGGGGAGAGCAACAGAGAGAAGCAAGGGAAAAGCAACAGAGAGTGGCAGGGGAGAGCAACAGAGAGGCAGGGGAGAGCAACAGAGAGGCAGGGGAGAGCAACAGAGAGAAGCAAGGGAAAAGCAACAGAGAGGGGCAGGGGAGAGCAACAGAGAGGGGCAGGGGAGAGCAACAGAGAGAGGCAGGGGAGAGCAACAGAGAGAGGCAGGGGATGCAGTGGGAGGAGTATGGTTGGAGCTGAAGAAAGAGTAATAGGACAGGCAGCAGCATCTCTGGAGAGAAGGAATGGGTGACATTTCAGGTCGAGGCCCCTCTTCAGACTGGTTAGGAATAAGGGAAACAAGAGATATAGGCGATGAGGTAGAGAGATAAAGAACAATGAATGAAAGATATGCAAAAAAGTAACGATGATAAAGGAAACAGGCCATTGTTCACCTTCTTGTTAGGTGAAAACCAGAAGCTAGTGCGGCCCTGTGGTATGATTATTGATTTCTCTAACTTCAGTTAGCCCCAGCATTCCCCCTCTCTTTATCCCTCCCCACCCAAGTCGCACTAGCTTCTCGTTATCTTTCATTCATTGTTCTTCACCCATTCCTTTTCTCCAGAGATGCTGCCTGTCCCACTAAGTTACCCCAGCTTTTTGTGTCTATCTTCGGTTTAAACCAGCATCTGCAGTTCCTTCCTACACAAAGAGTAACACTAGCTTGGTGGTGAGGAAGAACAATGTGGAAGAGGGAACCAGGATACCATAGAAAGAGAGAAAGGGGACAGAGGGGGTGCAGGTACCTGAAATTAGAGAATTCAATGTACATGCCATTGGGTTGTGAACTACCCAGGCAGAATACGAGCTACTGCACCTGTGGTTTGATTTTGGCCTCATCCTGGTGGAGGAGGCGGCAGAGGACAGACAAGTCGTCTGGGAATGGGAATTAAAATGGCTGCCAATCAAGCAGGTAATTACATTTTCCTTATTCATATTTGCAATCTGGGCAAGCTGGCAAGACCAGCATTAACTGCTCCAACTCTGAAGGACAGACCCACCCAAAATGTCCTCCAGATGCTGCCTGACCCGCTGAGTTACTCCAGCACTCTGTGAAACGTCATCCAATCCATGTTCACCACAGATGCTGCCTGACCCGCTGAGTTACTCCAGCACTCTGTGAAACGTCACCTATCCATGTTCTCCACAGATGCTGCCTGACCCGCTGAGTTACTCCAGCACTGTGTGAAACGTCACCTATCTATGACCTCCACAGACAATAGACAATAGATGCGGTAGGGCATTCGGCCCTTCGAGCCAGCACTGCCATTCAATGTGATCATGGCTGATCATTCACAATCAGTACCCCGTTCCTGCCTTCTCCCCATACCCCCTGACTGCGCTATCATTAAGATCTCTATCTAGCTCTCTCTTGAAAGCATCCAGAGAATTGGCCTCCACTGCCTTCTGAGGCAGAGAATTCCACAGATTTACAACTCTGAGTGAAAAAGTTTTTCCTCATCTCCGTTCTAAATAGCCTACCCCTTATTCTTAAACTATGGCCCCTGATGCTGCCTGACCCGCTGAGTTACTCCAGCACTCTGTGAAACGTCCCCTATCCATGTTCTCCACAGATGCTGCCTGACCCGCTGAGTTACTCCAGCACTCTGTGAAACGTCACCTATCCATGTTCTCCACAGATGCTGCCTGACCCGCTGAGTTACTCCAGCACTCTGTGAAACGTCACCTATCCATGTTCTCCACAGATGCTGCCTGACCCGCTGAGTTACTCCAGCGCTGTGTGTTCCATGCAAGATTCCGGCATCTGCAATTCCTTGGGTCTACTTCTTAATCAGATTTTAATTGCATGCCTGGAAGAGAGTCTTTACCAGTTCCTGCAAGTGCTTTGGCTTGAACCTGTTGCTCAATGGACTTTTCTTTGGAGGGTAATGGGGTTATGGTTACACCATAACCATGTTTGTAACTGGTCCAGTGCTCTTTCACATGAGTTTTGTTCAGTTGTAACGATTAGCCTTCATTTTCTCTATTTTGGACATTTGCACTCAGAATCCATATTTGAACTGTACGAAAGCTCAGTATTAGATTTTATTTTTGGAAAAAGATAGAGGTTGGAGGTAGACACAAAATGCTGGAGTAACTCAGCGGGTCAGGCAGCATCTTGGGAGAGAAGGAATAGGTGACGTTTTGGGTCGAGACCCTTCTTCAGACTGATGTCGGGAGGGGGCGGGACAAAGATAGGATGTAGTCGGAGTCAGGGAGACTAGTGGGAGAACTGGGAAGGGGGAGGGAATAGAGAGGGAAAGCAGGGACTATCTGAAGGTAAAGAAGTCAATGTTCATACCACTGGGGTGTAAACTACCCAAGTAAAATATGAGGTGCTATTTCTCCAATTTGCGCTGGGCCTCACTGACAATGGAGGAGGCCCAGGATAGAAAGGTCAGACTGGGAGTGGGAGGGGGAGTTGAAGTGCTGAGCCACCGGGAGATCAGGTAGGTTAAGACGATTAAGAAGATCAAGTGGGTTAAGCAGGTTAACATTTATATTTGTAAATTTCCCCGTTGTGGGACAAATAAAGGCATATATTATTATTAAGTTAGCAGAGGTTCTAACACAAAACATCACCCTTTTCTCTTTCCCCACATGCTGCACGGTTTGTGGGTAACTCCAGCATTTTTGGTTTCTATTTCAGATTACAGCATGATTTTGATTTTGAACATGGGGATTAACAAGAAAACCTGATAGTATTTAGTGGAGATGATGCCTCACACAAAAGTGCTCCCAATATTTATTAGTGGAAAGGTGACAATTACCCAAAGTGGTGAAATCCATGTCCTCCAGGTTCTCCAGGATATTCTCCAGTGTGGCCATGAATCGCTTGAATGTTGACGAATCCATCATTTCTGTTTGCAAGAATCATTTAGTTTAAAAACTCTGTCAAAAATAACAATTACCTAAATAAATTGAATTAAAGTATATTACAGAAACAGAAAGCAATAACTCAACCAGTCATGAAAGAACTACACTCTACACTTTCAATGCAGGCCCTCATTCCCCCTTCACTATTTATCTGATTTTCCTAGTTAGATTTTCCAACTACATCCAACATACATTATGATAGCACTTTGCACATCACATCAAGTCACACGAAAAAAAGGTTTTGTCGTCTTTCACAGAGGTGGTAGGTATCTGGAATAAGCTGCCAGAGGTAACTGAGTCAGCTACTATAACAACACTTGGAAAGGTACATGGATAGGAAAGGTTTAGAGGGGTATGGGGACAATGCATGCAGGATGCTCAACTGTAGAAGTGACATCTTGGTCTGCATGGGCAAGTTGACCGAAGGGCCCGTTCCCACGCTCTATGACTCCATAACCTGAATGGGGCAGCATTTACTTCAGTGTTTTCAGGAAAGTTTTCTCAAGCATTAAGTAGATTAGCCTATTAGAAAGGGGTAACACTTAACTTCCCATTTCGAAATGAGACATGCCAAGTGTTTGAGGTGTTAGTGGAAGAGCACTTCAGTCCAACTTGCCCACGCCAACCAACCAACCCATCTACTCTAGTCCCACCCACATGCATATGCCCATATCCTTCTAATCCTATCCTATCAATGTACCTGTTCAATGCCTTTTAAACACTGTGATAGTCCCTGCCCCAACTACCCCCTCTGGCAGATCATTCCACATACCCACCACCCTTTGCATAGAAAGGTTGCCTCTCAGGTTCTGATTAAAACTATCCCCCCTCACCTTAAATCTTTGTCCTCGGGTTCCTGATTCACCTGTTATGGATAAAAGACCCAGTGCATTCACCCTCTCTATTCCTCTCATGATCTAATACACCTCTATAAGGTCCCCCCCTCAAAAAATAAAGTCCTGGTCTGCTCAACCTCTCCCCAGAGCTCAGGCCCTCGAATCCTGACACCATCCTCGTAAATCTTCAGACAGCAAGAATGTTTTCCCCATGGTGTGTGTGTCTAAAACAAAGAGGGCATAGGTATAAGGTGAGGTATAGGAGAGTTTGAGAGTTTGTGACTGGGACTTTTTCCCTCAGAGACTGGTTGGAATCTGAAGCACAGATGGTAGAGGTCGGTCTTCTCAAAACATTTAAGCAGCACCTGGACAAGCACTTGAACCTCCAAGGCCTAGAAACCAAATGCAGGTAAAAGGACCTAGAGTAGATCAGTGCAACGGTCAGCATGGACACGGTGGGCCGAAGAGTCTGCTTACAACTCCGCAACTCAAGGGCGTCACTGGTAGGACCAGCATAAACTGCCACTCCCAATTACCTTTGAGTCCTTGGAGTCTTTCCTTCTTGTTAGGATACTCCCACAGTGGTGACACCAATAAAGAACTGAGAATAGATTTCCAAGAGTCCGGATGGTGTACGACTTACATTTATTTCTTATTGTCTTCTATTATAGGTGGCAGTCGTTTGTCCATCATTGAGTTTGTGTTGACTCTGTGGTCCATTTGCCCACTTATTTCATTGACAACTGTTCTTTCCACATGCCCATCAACGTCATTGTGGGAAATCAATTTAATGTGACTGGATGAGTAGTATTTAGAGCATTATCTTTGACTGAACTGCAGGTAAATATTAGGTGCTTAACTTTGGAGATCAGTTTGCATTGAAACTGAAATTCCCATTAAAACCTATTATTTATAAAAAAGCATTTCACATTTCTATCCAATTCAAAACTCTAACACAAACACTACCAGACAAGTCAGGTAGTCAGACAAGTCAACCTCTTTTCAGGAGGTTGAGTTCAACCAGAAACCCAGCAGGTGGATAATGCAATGCATTAATGCATGTCAACAGGCCACAGCATCCAACCGACATGTGCAAAGTATCTGAGACAGTGGTTTTACCTTCAGGAGTCAGTTTGGGTTCATATGCTTTCCTTTTCCTTAATTTTTCTCTTTTTCTCATCTTTCTGGCAACTGTAAATGAGAGTTGTAAAGTTGAAAAACTGCCTGAAATTTCAAAGGAAGATAAATCTTAACAGAATTGAAATTACAATGTTCTAAACAAACATATGGCTTTTGACCATACACTGTTAAAATCACAGAATGTGAAACTCTGCAGTGTGGCTTCAAGTTTTAGTTAATAACCTGAAAGACCTCAACTTTAACATCCAGAATTAGAATATCTAATAATATGACCAAGTTCAGTGCCACATGTCCAGCAGCTCTAATTTACTCAGTAATGTTTAAAAAAGCACACTTACTATCACTAAGACTAGGAAGGGGTGAATCTTCCTCAGATCCGGGACTACGTTCCCGATGCTTGCTTCCAGAACTCCTTCGACCTTCAACAGAATTGCCTTTCCGCATTTCGTTCATCACCCGCTTGTCACGCTCCTCACACTCCCAGGCTTTGTCGACAACACGGTCCTTCTTGTGCCTTTTCCTAGATGCTGGAGGTTAATTTGTAGTAGATTGTAACTGAATTGTTTGTTTGGCTATCTTGGCACTGTCTCTTTACAAGCACAAGCATAATCACTTCATGAATTCAAGAACCAGAAGAGGATAGACCATTCAGCCCCGAGTATGTCTTCCAATCAATGTGATTATGGCTGGTCATTTACCTCAGCATCACTTTCCAACAATATCCAAAAGTATCAATCTTTCAGTCCATGTATGGCAAGTGGGGGTTATTTAAAGGACAGTAGATCAAAGATCCGTACTAGCATATTCTAGTAATGAGGGGGGGAGAAGGATGGCAATTTAAGGTTTAAGAAGAAATTTAAGATTTAAGAAGAAATTTGAAGAATATAAAGCAAGGAGGGAGGTCAAATATAAGGGGAAACTATACAAAGCTGAGTGGCAGTGTGAACTGTGAGGAGGACGCAGGGTGAGTTGGAAAGGTTGTGTGAGTGGGCAGATGCAGTTTAATGTGGATAAATGTGAGGTGATCCACTTTGGTGGTAAGAACAGGAAGGCAGATTATTATCTGAATGGCATCAAATTAGGAAATGGGGAAGTACAAAGAGATCTCGGTGTCCTTGTTCATCAGTCACTTAAAGTAAGCATTCAGGTACAGCAGGCAGTGAAGAAAGCTAATGGCATGTTGGCCTTTATGACAAGAGGAGCTGAGTATAGGAGCAAAGAGGTCCTTCTGCAGTTGTACAGGGCCCTAGTGAGACCGCACCTGGAGTAATGTGTGCAGTTTTGGTCTCCAAATTTGAGGAAGGACATTCTTGATATTGAGGGAGTGCAGCATAGGTTCACGAGGTTACTTCCCGGAATGGCGGGACTGTCATATGTTGAAAGACTGGAGCGACTAGGCTTGTATACACTGGAATTTAGAAGGATGAGAGGGGATCTTATTGAAACATAAAAGATTATTAAGGGATTGGACAAACTAGAGGCAGGAAACATGTTCCCAATGTTGGGGGAGTCCAGAACCAGGGGCCACAATTTAAGAATAAGGAGTAGGCCATTTAGAACCGAGATGAGGAAAAACCTTTTCACTCAGAGTTGTAAATCTGCGGAATTCTCTGCCTCAGAAGGCAGTGGAGGCCAATTCTCTGGATGCTTTCAAGAGAGTTAGATAGAGCTCTTAATGATAGCGGAGTCAGGGGGTTTGGGGAGAGGGCAGGAACGGGGTACTGATTGTGGATGATCAACCATGATCACATTGAATGGCTATGCTGGCTTGAAGGGCCGAATGGCCTCCTCCTGCACCTATTGTCTATAATTTCAACTCTCACCAATTTCTACAGATGCGCCATAGAAAGCATTTTATCAGATACATCACAGCTTGGTTTGGGAACAGCACCATCCAAGACCGCATGAAATTGCAGCAAATTGTGGACGCAGCCCAGACCATCACTCAAACCAACCTCCGTTCTACTGGCTCCATTTACACCTCACGCTGCCTTGGCAAGGCCAGCAGCATAATCAAGGACCAGTCTCACCCTGGCCACTGCTCCCCTCTCCCATCAGGTAAAAGGTATAGAAGTGTGAAAACGCACACCTCCAGATTCAGGGACAGTTTCTTCCCAGCTGTTATCAGGCAACTGAACCATCCTACCACAACCAGAGAGCAGTGCTGAACTACTATCTACCTCTTTGGTGACCCTCGAACTATCCTTGATCGGACTTTGCTGGCTTTACCTTGCACTAAATGGTATTCCCTTATCATGTATCTGTACACTGTAAATGGGTCGATTGTAATCATATATTGTCTTTCTGCTGACTGGTTAGCATGCAACAAAAGCTTTTCACTGTACCTCGGTACATGTACACGGTAAACGATTAACTAAAATGAATTCATGGCAAGACATTTAACAGCATTGATGCATAGAGGGACATTGGGGTCCAAGTCCATAATTCCCTGAAAGTGGCAACACAAGTAGATAACAAGTGATAAAGAAGGTAAATAGTATGTTTCCCTTCATTCGTCGGGGCATTATAAAAATCAGGGAGTCATGATGCAGCTTTATTGAACTTGGTTAGGCTGCATTTGAAGTATTGCATGCAGTTCTGGTCACCCAATACAGGAAACGTGGACATTTTGGAAAAGGTACAGATGAGGCATACCACAGTAATGATAGACACAAAAAGTTGGCGTAACTCAGTGGGTCAGGCAGTATCTCTGGAGAAAAGGAATAGGTGATGTTTTGGGTCAAGACCCTTCTTCAACGACACCCATTCCTTTTCTCCAGACCTGTTCTGCCTGACCCACTGAGTTAATGCACCTTTTTGTGTCCATCTTTATTGTAAACCAGCATCTGCAGTTCCTTCTTACCACAATGATACCTGGATTAGAGGGTTTCAGAAACAGTAAGGAGTCGAACAGACTTAGATTGTTTTCTCTGGAACATCGGAGTTTGCGGGGAGACCTGATGGAAGTACATAAAATTATGAGGCATGGATAGGATAGACAGTCCTTTTCCCAGATGGAAATATCAAATATTAACGGGCATAACTTTAAGGTGAGAGGGGCAAACTTTAAAGGAGATGTGCAAGGCAAGTATTTTTTTTAAACAGAGGGTGGTGAATGCCTGGAACATGCTGCCAGGGGTAACATTAAATTTAATTTAAAATTTCCCCCCCTCACCTTAGACCTATGTTCACTGGTTCTTGATTCCCCAAGTCTGGGTAAAAGATTCATTTACCCTATCTGTGGCTCTCATGATCTTCTACACCGTTATAACCCTCATCCTCCTACGCTCCAAGGAATAAAGTCCTAGCCTGCTCAACCTCTCCCTATGGGTCTGGCCCTCGAGTCCTGGCAACATTCTTGTAATAGTTGTAGTCTATGCACAACAGTCTAAATGTTCCAGTGCAGTGTGGAGAACCAGCGAGATCACATCCATTGCTGACCTATTGTGGCAGTAGGCAAATTGTAGCAGGTCAAGGCTCTTGCTGAGATAGGAGTTGATATGCACTGTAATCAACCTCTCAAAACACTTCATTACGTTCATGAACGTTAGTGCTACTGGTTGGTAGTGATTGAGGCATGTTACCTTACTCTTCTTGGGCAGCAGATTAGTTTGGTTTCGTGTACCGAGGTACGGTGAAAAGCTTTTGTTAGCCTTATCATTGGTGCCCTTTTAAAGCATTAGTCCTCGGCAATGCGATTATGCATATCCCTCCACATCCACATGCCTATCTAAAGGTCTCTTAAAGGCAACTATCGTATCTGCCTCAACTACAGCAGTGTGTTCCGGGCACTCACCACCATATGTGTAAAACAAAATTGCCCCGAAAATCTCCTTTAAACTTTGCTCCTCTCCCCTTAAAATTATGCCCTCTAGCATTTAATTTTTTTCATCCTGGGAAAAAGATTTTGACTGACTATCTTATTTATGCCTCTCATAATTTTATACACTTTAAAACGCCTCCCTGCAGCTCTGCCATAAAGATAGATCGTACTATACAAGTGTAATCATACATGTGAGTATAACGGAGGTCATGAATTGAAAGGAAATAAGAGTGCAGAAGATGGCATTGCAACTGCCCTCTAATTATATTGCTGCTTCCCACCAAAATATTACATTTCAAAACATAACATTTTATCTGCCATCTCTCCATACAGTCCACTTCTCTCAATATCCTCAACATTTACTGCACTTATTTGGAGCAGTCACTGCTACCTTGCCAATGGGTTTGAGTTTTTAAATGATGCAATGTTTTAAGTCTCTCATTGGATGATTATTGTGAATAGCCTTTTTTGTTCATAAATGCCTTTTGGCATTAACGCTTGGGGCTTTGTTTTTGACTTTGCATGATATCATTGGTTTTTGTTTCAATTGAAGTTATTTTTATTGTTTATTATGGTGTCTACTGAGTACCATCTATAGTGCTGCTGCAGGTAAGAATCACATGATTCCATTTTAGGACATATGACATTAAAGCACTCTTGACGTTTTGACAAAATGCATGCAGAGTCAACCAGACATTCCAAAAGAGATAGGTAGGTATGTCTCAAACCTGAAACGTTACCTCTGTTTCACTTTTCACAGATGTTGCCTGACCTGCTGTGTCCAGCATTTTGTTTTTGTTGCAGATTTCCTGCATCTGCTGTTTCCTTGTGTTTTTTTTACTCTACAACGTTCAATGTAAATACTCCCTATAAACTTTCTTCGAAGATTAGACTGAACTTTCCTCAATATGTTTTGCAATACAGTTTTTTCCCCAGACAGGTTTGATCTGTTCCATCATCTTATTCCAACCTGCAATGGCAGATACTTACATTCAAAGTCGCTGTCATTATCACCTTCATCTGAGCTGATTTCTGCATAGTTTGGCTTTTCCTTTACAGTACTGCGCTTCCGTTTGTTCATCTTCACTCGTTCGCAGAGTGGCATTGTGGATTCAATCTCTGCAAGGAGATCAGGCGGAAGCTCCTTCAACACCGACTGGTCAATACCACCTGTCACAAAGTAGAGGCGCAAGTAATTGATTGCATAAAAACAGGTTTCTGAATGCCATTATCATTCCTATCACTTCACATTACATACTTGCTGCATAAACTGGGGCGCCCATATTCACATTCATGTGATTCTCTTCCAATCACAATTACTACATATTCTGTTGTTTAATGTTTCATTGTCTTCAAGTGATTCCATAGCAGAATTTCCAAAGGTGAGGAGGCTTTACTTTTATTGTTGGACTTGTCTTATTGATATCCTCAATTAACTTGTCCCTTGTGATCTTGTACATCTCAATAAGGTCACCCCTCAGCCCCCTGCCCTCCAAAGAAAAAAGTAAAAGCCTATTCAACCTCAATCTCAAGCCTAGGTAACATCATGGTGAATATCTTCTGCATCTTTTCCAACTTAATGGCACCCTTCCTATAGCTGGGCGACCAGAACTCCAAGTGTAACCTGCCAACTACATGTACAGCTGCATAATAACTGCACACAGTACTCCAAGTGTAATCTGCCAATTACATGTACAGCTGCATAATAACTGCACACAGTACTCCAAGTATAATCTGCCAATTACATGTACGGCTGCATAATAATGTGCCAACCTTCACACTCAATAGCCATCCCAAAGAAGACTTTGCGACGATGGGCCTTGACGGTGAAGCCTCGCCACGATGGGGCCTCGGCGGTGAAGCCTCGCCACGATGGGGCCTCGGCGGTGAAACCTCGCGACGATGGGCCTTGGCAGTGAAGCCTCGCGACGATGGGCCTCGGCGGTGAAGCCTCGCCACGATGGGGCCGCGGCGGTGAAGCCTCGCCACGATGGGCCTCGGCGGTGAAGCCTCGCCACGATGGGGCCTCGGCGGTGAAACCTCGCGACGATGGGCCTCGGCGGCGAAGCTTTGCGACGATGGGCCTTGACGGTGAAACCTCGCGACGATGGGCCTCGGCGGCGAAGCCTCGCGACGATGGGCCTCGGCGGCGAAGCCTCGCGACGATGGGCCTCGGCGGCGAAGCCTCGCCACGATGGGGCCTCGGCGGTGAAGCCTCGCCACGATGGGCCTCGGCGGTGAAGCCTCGCGACGATGGGCCTCGGCGGTGAAGCCTCGCCACGACGGGGCCGCGGCGGTGAAACCTCGCCACGATGGGCCTCGGCGGTGAAGCCTCGCTACGATGGGGCCTCGGCGGTGAAGCTTTGCGACGATGGGCCTTGGCGGTGAAACCTCGCAACGATGGGCCTCGGCGGTGAAACCTCGCGACGATGGGCCTCGGCGGTGAAGCCTCGCGACGATGGGCCTCGGTGGAGAAGCCTCGCGACGATGTACCTCGACGGAGAAGCCACGCGACGATGGGCCTCGGCGGTGAAGCCTCGCGACGATGGGGCCTCGGCGGAGAAGCCTCGCCACGATGGGCCTCGGCGGAGAAGCCTCGCCACGATGGGCCTCGGCGGAGAAGCATCGCCACGATGGGCCTCGGCGGTGAAGCCTCGCCACGATGGGGCCTCCGCGGTGAAGCCTCGCCACGATGGGGCTCGGCGGTGAAGCCTCGCGACGATGGGCCTCGGCGGTGAACCCTCGCCAAGATGGGCCTCGGCGGTGAAGCCTCGCCACGATGGGCCTCGGCGGAGAAGCCTCCCGACGATGGGCCTCGGCGGTGAAGCCTCGCGACGATGGGCCTCGGCGGAGAAGCCTCGCGACGATGGGCCTTGACGGAGAAGCCTCGCGACGATGGGCCTCGGCGGTGAAGCCTCGCGACGATGGGGCCTCGGCGGAGAAGCCTCGCCACGATGGGCCTCGGCGGAGAAGCCTCGCCACGATGGGCCTCGGCGGAGAAGCCTCGCCACGATGGGCCTCGGCGGTGAAGCCTCGTGACGATGGGGCCTCGGCGGTGAAGCCTCGCGACGATGGGGCTCGGCGGTGAAGCCTCGCGACGTTGGGCCTCGGCGGTGAACCCTCGCCAAGATGGGCCTCGGCGGTGAAACCTCGCCACGATGGGCCTCGGCGGTGAAACCTCGCCACGATGGGCCTCGGCGGTGAAGCCTCGCCACGATGGGCCTCGGCGGTGAAACCTCGCCACGATGGGCCTCGGCGGTGAAGCCTCGCCACGATGGGCCTCGGCGGTGAAGCCTCGCCACGATGGGGCCTTGGCGGTGAAGCTTTGCGACGATGGGGCCTCGGCAGTGAAACCTCGCGACGATGGGCCTCGGCGGTGAAGCCTCGCCACGATGGGCCTCGGCGGTGAAGCCTCGCCACGATGGGCCTCGGCGTTGAAGCCTCGCCACGATGGGCCTCGGCGGTGAAGCCTCGCGACGATGGGCTTCGGCGGTGAAACCTCGCGACGATGGGCCTCGGCGGTGAAGCCTCGCCACGATGAGCCTCGGCGGTGAAACCTCGCCACGATGGGGCCTCGGCGGTGAAGCTTCGCGACGATGGGGCCTCGGCGGTGAAGCCTCGCCACGATGGGGCCTTGGCGGTGAAGCTTTGCGACGATGGGGCCTCGGCGGTGAAACCTCGCGACGATGGGCCTCGGCGGTGAAGCCTCGCCACGATGGGCCTCGGCGGTGAAGCCTCGCCACGATGGGCCTCGGCGGTGAAGCCTCGCCACGATGGGGCCTCGGCGGAGAAGCCTCGCCACAATGGGCCTCGGCGGTGAAGCCTCGCCACGATGGGGCCTCGGCGGTGAAGCCTCGCGACGATGGGGCTCGGCGGTGAAGCCTCGCGACGATGGGCCTCGGCGGTGAACCCTCGCCAAGATGGGCCTCGGCGGTGAAGCCTCGCCACGATGGGCCTCGGTGGTGAAACCTCGCGACGATGGGGCTCGGCGGTGAAGCCTCGCGACGATGGGCCTCGGCGGTGAACCCTCGCCAAGATGGGCCTCGGCGGTGAAGCCTCGCCACGATGGGCCTCGGCGGTGAAGCCTCGTCACGATGGGGCCTCGGCGGTGAAACCTCGCGACGATGGGCCTTGACGGTGAAGCCTCGCCACGATGGGGCCTCGGCGGTGAAACCTCGCCACGATGGGGCCTCGGCGGTGAAACCTCGCCACGATGGGGCCTCGGCGGTGAAACCTCGCGACGATGGGCCTTGACGGTGAAGCCTCGCCACGATGGGGCCTCGGCGGTGAAATCTCGCCACGATGGGGCCTCGGCGGTGAAACCTCGCCACGATAGGCCTCGGCGGTGAAGCTTTGCGACGATGGGCCTTGGCGGTGAAGCTTCGCCGCCGCAGCGATGCCTCGCAAGTCAACCCATGGTTGACGGTCGATGAGAGGACCACCGTGAGGGGGGAGCGGAAGAACAATGGAGGACCCGGAGTGAGGGAGGAGGGGGGAGAACAATGGACAATGTGGGTGGGGGGTCAATGGGGACCCATTGTGGGGGAATTGTTGGGGGGGGGGGCTTTGTAACTTTGTCAGAGCCGTAGCTGGCCACTATCTGCAAACATTGTGTATGCAAGCAAAGAATTTCACTGTGCCTGGTCACGTGACAATAAAGTATTCCTATTACCCAAAGTCAGGATACATCCCTTGAGACTGACCCAGAGTTGTATACTAAAATGTTTTTTTGTTACATCCTGAATGATTCATATGTCCAAGTAGCCTACAAAAGTATTTAAGCACTTTAACGTCAAAATCAAATTCTTTAAAATGTACATTTAGAAGCTTCAAGGTGATTTAGACAAGTTAAGTGAACGGGCAAAGACATGGCTCATGCAATATACCACAAATGAACAGGAAGTTACAGACTGTGGTAGGAAAGCAAAAAGTAAAAGCCTATTCAACCTCAACCCACCAACCAGTACATTGGGATGAGAGACAAACCCCTCTTTTGTCAGAGGGTGGTGAATATGTGGATCTTTAGTCAGAGGGTGGTGAATTTGTGGAATTCATTACCATAGAAGGCTGGAGGCCAAGTCATTGGATATTTTTAAAGCAGAGATAGATAGATTCTTAGTTAATACAGGTGTCAGGGGTTGTGGGGAGAAGGCAAGAGAATGGGGTTAGGAGGAAGGAATAGATTAGCCATGATTGAATGGCGGAGTAGACTTGATGGCCTATTTCTGCTCCTATTACTTATGACCTCATGAAACCAGAGGATCTGTGGGAAACCAACAATGTCACAGGAAGAGCAGGAAGAACAAGGTACAAACAGCACTGGAGATTAAAGTGGGACCCGCATCAGTTGTTGAGCCATGATGGCATTGTTGAAATGTTCTTAAGAACTTCCTGAGAGATGGGGAGCTACATTAATCCAGTCTAGGGAGGCCATTTGAGGAAAAGATATGGAAAATTTGAGCTCAAAGAGGAGACACCATGCTTTATTGAAAGGCTAATAGTGTTTAACTAAATTTTTGATGAGATGTAAGATAGGAATATTAACCATTTAAGTTTCAAGACATTTGATGAAGAATGCACATATTAGGCTAACCAACCTGATGCCCACAATCAGTGGCAAACATCAACAGAAAGCCAACGTTCAAATAACAAAAAATGCACAAAGTGTTGGGGTAACTCAGCATGTCAGGCAGCATCCTAGGAGAACATGGAGAACTTCTTTGGGTCGGGATCCTTCCTCAGGTTATTCATCACAGAAGAACAAATCAGTTGGAAGAAGGGTCCCGACCCGAAACGTCATCTACCCATGTTCTACAGAGATGCAACCTAACCCACTGAGTTACTCCAGCGCATCAGTGCACAAGATGAAATTTCAAATTTGCAGATTAAACTTGAAAGTCCAGTAAACAGAACAAAGGCAATGAGTGGAATGGAGCTTGTTCAAAGTATTTGAAAAAGAAAGGTAATAACAGACCACAAGATGACATCTGTAGTCTTTTGAATGGGCAAATGAAATTTAAGACAAAGCATGTAGTAATATACTTTGTTAGAAAACCAAGAGACTATATTGGCAAAATGGCCAATAGGACAGAAACAAAGATTGGAGTGAGTGAGTGAATACATTTTTTTATTGGCGGAGAGAGAGAACAAGAGAAAAGATCAATCAGTAAAACAAGAAATCCATAGCTTTATGAAGATAGACTACAAAAACACCTTGAGGTAGGGTAGTCAATATTTTAGGTCAAGACTATGCCCTGATGCAGGTTTGAGACCAGAGACGTTGATAATCTACTGGAGTTTTTTGAGGATGTAACTAGGAAAATTGGCAGGGGAGAGCCGGTGGATGTGGTGTACCTCGACTTTCAGAAAGCCTTCGACAAGGTCCCACATAGGAGATTGGTGGGCAAAATTAGAGCACATGGTATTGGAGGTAGGGTACTGACATGGATAGAAAGTTGGTTGACAGACAGAAAGCAAAGAGTGGGAATAAATTCCCTTTCAGAATGGCAGGCAGTGACCAGTGGGGTACCGCAAGGCTCGGTGTTGGGATCGCAGCTATTTACAATATACATCAATGACTTGGATGAAGGGATTAAAAGTACCATTAGCAAATTTGCAGATGATACAAAGCTGGGTGGCACTGTGAACTGTGAGGAAGATGCTATGAGGTTGCAGGGTGACTTGGACAGGTTGTGTGAGTGGGCGGATGCTTGGCAGATGCAGTTTAATGTGGATAAGTGTGAGGTTATCCACTTTGGTGGTAAGAATAGGAAGGCAGATTGTTATCTGAATGGAGTCAAGTTAGGAAAAGGGGACGTACAACGTGATCTGGGTGTCCTAGTGCATCAGTCACTGAAAGGAAGCATGCAGGTACAGCAGGCAGTGAAGAAAGCCAATGGAATGTTGGCCTTCATAACAAGAGGAGTTGAGTATAGGAGCAAAGAGGTCCTTCTGCAGTTGTACAGGGCCCTAGTGAGACCGCACCTGGAGTACTGTGTGCAGTTTTGGTCTCCAAATTTGAGGAAGGATATTCTTGCTATTGAGGGCGTGCAGCGTAGGTTTACTAGGTTAATTCCCGGAATGGCAGGACAGTCATATGTTGAAAGACTGGAGCGACTAGGCTTGTATACACTGGAATTTAGAAGGATGAGAGGGGATCTTATCGAAACGTATAGGATTATTAAGGGGTTGGACACATTAGAGGCAGGAAACATGTTCCCAATGTTGGGGGAGTCCAGAACCATGGGGCACAGTTTAAGAATAAGGGGTAGGCCATTTAGAACAGAGATGAGGAAAAACTTTTTCAGTCAGAGAGTTGTGAATCTGTGGAATTCTCTGCCTCATAGGGCAGTGGAGGCCAATTTTCTGAATACATTCAAGAGAGAGCTAGATAGAGCTCTTAAGGATAGTGGAGTCAGGGGGTATGGGGAGAAAGCAGGAACGGGGTACTGATTGAGAATGATCAGCCATGATCGCATTGAATGGCGGTGCTGGCTCGAAGGGCCAAATGGCCTACTCCTGCACCTATTGTCTATTGTCTATAATTCATTCCCCCCATACCACTTAGAGTCTGCTCGATTCCACAAATTCCACCTGCAGGCTGTTTTTTGTTTAGACAATTTTTCTATATTTTGTTGGAACAAGAGCTGTGAGCAATATATATCTGTGTGTGAGACTTTATTTATCACAAGTTTAAAATGATGGTCGCAAAAAGCCTCTGAGGAAAAAGACTACTAAAGATCTGTAGCTGCAAACTGATCCAAAACTGTTAAACTTACAAGTGATTGTTGGGATTAATTTCAACGTCATAATGTTTGAAACATTTAATTGATTTTGGCTTGTTGTGAGGGTCAAGGATGAGAGGTGAAAGCATTGGTCCTTTCCAAAACATTAAGGAAGTGGCTCTAGAAATCGTGGACGCATTGGTGATCATTTCCAATGTTCTACAGATTCGGGATCAGTTCCTGTGGATTGGAGGGTAGCTAATGTTATCCCACTTTTTAAGAAAGGAGGGAAGAGAGAAAACGGGAAATTATAGACCAGTTAGCCTCACATCAGTGGTGGGGAAGATGCTGGAGTCAATTATAAAAGAAGAAATTGCGTAACATTTGGATAGCAGTAACAGGATCGTTCCGAGTCAGCATGGATTTACGAAGGAGAAATCATGCTTGACTAATCTGGAATTTTTTGAGGATGTAACTAGGAAAATGGACAAGGGAGAGCCAGTGGATAGAAACATAGAAAATAGGTGCAGGAGTAGGCCATTCGGCCCTTCGAGCCTGCACCGCCATTCAATATGATCATGGCTGATCATCCAGCTCAGTAGCCTGTACCTGCATTCTCTCCATACCCCCTGATCCCTTTAGCAAAAAGGGCCACATCTAACTCCCTCTTAAATATAACCAATGAACTGGCCTCAACTACCTTCTGTGGCAGAGAATTCCACAGACTCACCACTCTCTGTGTGAAGAAATGTTTTCTCATCTCGGTCCTAAAAGACTTCCCCCTTATCCTTAAGCTGTGACCCCTGGTTCTGGACTCCCCCAACATCGGGAACAATCTTCCCGCATCTAGCCTCTCCAACCCCTTAAGAATTTTATATGTTTCTATAAGATCCCCCCTCAGTCTTCTAAATTCCAGCGAGTACAAGCCCAGTCTATCCAGTCTTTCCTCATATGCAAGTCCCGCCATCCCAGGGATTAATCTGGTGAACCTTCTCTGTACTCCCTCTAAGGCAAGAACGTCTTTCCTCAGGTTAGGAGACCAAAACTGCACACAATACTCCAGGTGCGGTCTCACCAAGGCCCTGAACAACTGCAGCAGAACCTCCCTGCTCCTAAACTCAAATCCTCTTGCTATGAATGCCAACATACCATTCGCTTTCTTCACTGCCTGCTGCACCTGCATGCTTGCTTTCAATGACTGGTGCACCATGACACCCAGGTCACGTTGCATCTCCCCTTCTCCCAATCGGTCACCATTCAGGTAATACTCTGCTTTCCTGTTCTTGCCGCCAAAGTGGATAACCTCACATTTATCCACATTATATTGCATCTGCCATGCATTTGCCCACTCGCCTAATCTATCCAAGTCACTCTGCAGCCTCCTAGCATCCTCCTCGCAGCTAACACTGCCACCCAGCTTCGTGTCATCTGCAAATGTAGTGTACCTGGACTTTCAGAAAGCCTTTGATAAGGTCCCACATAGGAGATTAGTGGGCAAAATTAGAGCACATGGTATTGAGGGTAGGGTACTGACATGGATAGAAAATTGGTTGGCAGACAGGAAACAAAGAGTAGGGATTAACGGGTCCCTTTCAGAATGGCAGGCAGTGACTAGTGGGGTACCGCAAGGCTTGGTGCTGGGACCGCAGCTACTTAAAATCTAAATTAATGACTGAGATGAAGGCAATTCTCTCCACCAGTAAACGGGTCCTTTTCAGAATGTAAACGGGTCCTTTTTAGAATGACAGGCAGTGGCAAGTGGAGTGCCGCAAGGCTCGGTGTTGGGGCCGCAACTGTTTACTATATATATTGATTTGGATGAAGGAATTAGAAGTAATACTAGCAAGTTTGCGGATGACACAAAGTTGGGTGGCAGTGTGAATTGCGAAGTGGATGTTAGGAGGTTGCAGGGTGACCTGGACAGGTTGAGTGAGTGGGCAGATGCATGGAAGATGCAGTATAATATAGATGAATGCGAGGTTATCCACTTTGGCAGCAAAAACAAGGAGGTAGATTATTATCTCAATGGTGTCAGGTTAGGTAAGGGGGAAGTGCAGCGAGACCTGGGTGTCCTTGTACAGCAGTCACTGAAAGTAAGCGTGCAGGTACAGCAGGCAGTGAAGAAAGCTAATGGCATGTTGGCCTTCATAACGAGAGGATTTCAGTATAGGAGTAAAGAGGTTCTTGTGCAGTTGTATAGGACCCTGGTAAGACCACGTCTGGAGTATTGTGTACAGTTTTGGTCTCCTAATTTGAGGAAGGACATCCTTGTAATTGTGGCAGTGCAGCCTAGGTTCACGAGATTGATCCCTGGGATGGCGGGACTGTCATATGAGGAAAGATTGAAAAGACTGAGCTTGTATTCACTGGAGTTTAGAAGGATGAGAGGGGATCTTATAGAGACATATAAAATTATAAAAGGACTGGACAAGCTAGATGCAGGAAAAAAGGTCCCAATGTTGGGCGAGTCCAGAACCAGGGGCCACAGTTTTAGAATAAAGGGGAGGCCATTTAAAACTGAGGCGAGAAGGAACTTTTTCACCCAGAGTTGTAAATTTGTGGAATTCTCTGCCACAGCGGGCAGTGGAGGCCAAATCACTAGATGAATTTAGGAGAGAGTTAGATAGAGCTCTGGGGGCTGGTGGAATCAAGGGATGTGGGGAGAAGTTGGGCACAGGTGACTGATTGTGGATGATCACCAACGATCACAATGAATGGCAGTGCTGGCTCGAAGGGCCGAATGGCCTGCTCCTGCACCTATTTTCTATGATTAAAAGTAACATTAGCTAATTTGCAGATGACACAAAGCTGGATGGCAGTGTGAACTGTGAGGAGGATGCTATGAGGTTGCAGGGTGACTTGGACAGGTTGTGCGAGTGGGTAGATGCATGGCAAATGCAGTTTAATGTGGATAAATGTGAGGTTACCCACTTTGGTGGTAAGAATAGGAAGGCAGATTATTATCCGAATGGTGTTAAGTTAGGAAATGGGGACGTACAACGAGATCTGGGTGTCCTTGTTGTGTTGGAAAATAACTGCAGATGCTGGTACAAATCGAAGATATCACAAAATGCTGCAGTAACTCAGCGGGTCAGGCAACATCTCTGGAGAGAAGGAATGGGTGACGTTTCGGGTCGAGACCCTTCTGGGTTTCGTTGTTCATCAGTAACTGAAAGTAAGCATGCAGATACAGCAGGCAGTGAAGAAAGCTAATGGCATGTTGGCATTCATGACAAGAGGAATTGATTATAGGAGCAGAGTTGTACAGTTCTGCAGTTGTACAGGGCCCTAGTGAGACCACACCTGGAGTACTGTGTGCAGGTTTGGTCTCCAAATTTGAAGAAGGACATTCCGGCTATTGACGGAGTGCAGCGCAGGTTAACTAGGTTAATTCCCAGAATGGCGGGACTGTCGTATGTTGAAAGACTGGGCTTGTATACACTGGAATTTAGAAGGATGAGAGAGGATCTTATTGAAACATAAGATTATTAAGGGATTGGACACACTAGAGGCAGGAAACATGCTCCCAATGTTGGAGGAGTCCAGAACCAGGGGCCTCAGTTTAAGAACAAGGGTTAGGCCATTTTGAACAGAGATGAGGAAAAACTTAAGATAGAGCTCTTAATGATAGCGGAGTCAGGGGGTAGGGGGAGAGGGCAAGAACGGGGTACTGATTGTGAATGATCAGCCATGATCACATTGATCACACGGTGCTGGCTCGAAGGGCCGAATGGCCTACTCCTGCACCTATTGTTTATTGTCTATTCTGCAGGGAAACAGTTTAAAGTTAATGTTTATTCGATAAACTGCTGTGGCAATGCTCTGTCACTAGAAGATATTGCATGCATTAGGAAATTTACTCCAGATAATGCTTGGAACTTCATAGGTTTTGCTATAATTAAGCTATCAAGCAAAGTAAAACTGGTACCTTTACTTGGCCTGGAGGGCAGTCTGCTCTTCGATTTGCTGGAGCTTCTTGATGCATGTTTGTCTTCATTGTCCTTGATAAATTTCTGCACTTCATCAAAAGGTAATTTATGGAGAACCACAACAGGCTTGATCACTTTCTTCAGGTCCTCCACTAGATCCATTTTGTCTACCTTTAATTTTATTTCATTCTTATCCACAGGCTTCCTCAATTCCTTCTGTTCATGGCAAATATTGCCATCCTTATCCCGCTTGATTTTTGGGATTACAAAGTTCTTAAGTGCATCAGACCTTCCTCCCCCCAGCAGATAACTCGGAAACTTTTCTTTATCATCAGACAGAGGTTTGGGAGTCTCTGATTTTACTTTGCTCCCCTCTGATCTTCGATCCTCTCTCTCTTTATTGGTCAAAGATCCTGATGGAATGTCCGATCTCCTACTCTGCTTTAAAGCAATTCGATCTTTCACTTCAGATTTTATCTTTCCAGGATCTCTGCTATCGTGTTTAACTCTGGGACTTTCAGATCGCAACCTCTGCTCTTCTGGTGAACGACGTTCACTCCTGTCACCCCGATCACTAGAATCAGAACATACTTTCCTTTCCATTCTCACTGATTTAGATGACTCTGTCCGATTATGTTTAGTAGGCTCATTTCGCGATGGTTTAGTATCAGATTCACTCTTACTTAGTTTTGGGGTCTCTGGTCTCCTGACCTTTGATGGGTCCACTTTTCCTCTTTCAGGATCATTTTTCTCGTCTAGTTTCTGTTTCTGGGCTTCATGGTGTAGCTCTCGTTTATCCTTCAGAGGGTCTGAACTCTGCCGCCCTTCATGCCGTGCTTTCTGTGCTTCAGATCGACCCTCGGTTTTTGTTTTGGTATGATCAGGTTTTCCCTCGTGTCTGTGTTTGGATATTTCTGGTCTTTTTTCAGGAGTTGGTTTAGACGTCTCTCTTTTACTTTCGTGCTTTACTTTTGGTGTCTCTGGCCGGTTCTCGTTCTTCTGTTTCGGTGTTTCTGACCTAGACTTTATTACGTCAGGTTGGCCGTCTTCCTTTTGCCCCTCATTTTCAGATTTCCTCCTGGGAACCACCGGATGGCCTTCCAACTTCGGTTTTAAACCCACCACTGTATCTTCCTGCCGCGAAATTAAAGTTCCCTCAGTGGCCTGTTGTACCATCTCCAAAGATTTCTTCACACCATCTGTATCTAGAGGGGGCACTGGTTGCCCATCAGTTCTTCCTGCGTGTTGCAGATCTATACTGACCAAGAGTGCAGGTCTGCTTGCAGCACTCCCACCTCCTCCAGCAGTCTCTTGTGGGAATGAGTCTTGCTTCCGTTTCTTTAAGGGTTTATCTAAAATAAAGAAATAAAGCTGACTTTTATTTCCATATTGTATTACAATCAACTTTTTAGACAATTTGCAACTAAATTAATTTGCAAGATTCAAAATCAAGTCTAAGCACCGCATTTGTAAGACTCAGCTAAGCACTGGAGAAGATATTATTTGAAAAAGAAATTCACAAAGAAATTGCAACTTGTTCAAATTATTTTTTGGTCATTCTTTTGTCCTCAGGAACTTATAACCAAAATATCTTACCTGGTGATTTAGAGAAAAGAGTACAAGACACATGGGAGGTTATGGCAGAGCTTTACAGGCAGTTCCCAGGTTACAAAACAGTTCTGCTCCTGAGGACTGCTCACAACCCACATGCTTTGTCCATCAGAAAGCATTAGCTGCCTACCAGCCTCACTAACTCTGAAGAAGGGTCTCGACCCGAAACGTCACCCATTCCTTCTCTCCTGAGATGCTGCCTGACCTGCTGAGTTACTCCAGCATTTTGTGATACCTTTGAATTTTACTAGCATCTGCAGTTATTTTCCTACACTAGCCTCACTAACTCAATGAGTGCGTGCGTCTACTCAGTGCTCCCAGCTCGGCTCAGCCTGTCCCGGCCCACGATTGTCGTGGCATGTTAGTATGTATGGGCATCCATAGCTCAGACATTCGCAACCTGTGGAGGGCCTTTACAAAATATTGGTTAGTCCATAGCTAGAGTATGACCTCCAGTTCAGGTTGTTACACTATAAAAGAATATAATTCACTGCACTGGCGAGGGCAAGAGGAGAATTTTCAGCATTGTTCCATGGGATGGAATGTTTCAACTATAAGGAGAGATTGCAAAGGCTGGGTTTTGTTTTCTTCTCAGCAGAGAAAGGCTGAGGGGGGAATCTGAAGTATTAAAAAATTGTGAGGGGGGATAGAAAGGGTAGGAAACTTTTCTTCATTGCAAAGATGTCAGAGCCAGCATGGAAACAAGCCCCTTTGGCTCAATTGGTCCATGGTAATTATTGCCGACCCGAGTGAGTCCTATTCACCTGCAAGGGGCCCCTTCCAAACCTTTCCTATCATGTATCTGGATCTGTTGTGTTTGGACCCGCCTCTACCATTTTCTTTCTCGCCATAAACCCAAGCCCTTAAATTTTATACTTCTCTATCTTGAGAAAAAGACAGTCGCATTTCACCTTTATCTATGCCCCTCATGATTTATATACCACAAAAGGTCACCCCTCAACAACTAAAGCTCTAAGGAAATAAATCCCCAGCCTACACACTCTTCCCATATAGCTCAAGCCCTCCAGTCCCAGTTAACATCCTCATGTTGTCTATGGACCAGATTTAACAAGGTAAAGGAAACGCTAGGAGGTAATGACCATAATATGATACGTTTTAATCTGCAAATTGAGAGGGAGAAGGTTAAATCAGAAGTGTCAGTGTTGCAGTTGAACAAAGGGGACTATGAAGGCATGAGAGAGAAGCTGGCCAAGGTCGACTGGAAAAGAATCCTAGCAGGAATGACGGTGGAACAGCAATGGCAGGAATTTCTGGGCATAATCCGGAAAATGCAGGATCATTTCATTCCAAAGAGGAAGAAAGATTCTAAGGGGAGTAAGAAGCAACCGTGGCTGACAAGGAAAGTTAGAGACGGTATAAAACTAAAAGAAAAGGTGTATAACACAGCAAAGAAAGCGGGAAGCCAGAGGATTGGCAAACCTTCAAAGGACATCATCAGAAGGTAACAAAAAGGGCAATACGGGGTGAAAAGATGAAGTATGAAGGTAAGCTTGCCAAGAATATAAAGAAGGATAGTAAAAGCTTCTTTAGGTATGTGAAGAGAAAAAGATTAGTAAACACAAATGTGGGTCCCCTGAAGGCAGAAACAGGTGAAATTATTATGGGTAACAAGGAAATGGCAGAAGAGTTGAACAGGTACTTTGGTTCTGTCTTCACTAAGGAAGACACAAACAATTTCACAGATGTACCAGATGACAGAGAATCTAGGGAGACAGAGGAACTGAAAGCAATTTGCATTAGGCGAGAAATAGCATTGGGTAGACTGATGGGACTGAAGGCTGATAAATCCCCAGGGCCTGATGGTCTGAATCCCAGGGTACTCAGGGAGATGGCTCTAGAAATAGTGGACGCATTGGTGATCATTTTCCAATGTTCTATAGATTCAGGATCAATTCCTGTGGATTGGATGTAACTAATGTTATCCCACTTTTCAAGAAAGGAGCGAGAGAGAAAACAGGGAATTATAGACCAGTTAGCCTGACATCGGTGGTAGGGATGATGCTGGTCAATTATTAAAGAGGTAATAACCGCGCATTTGGATAGCAGTAAAAGGATTGGTCCAAGTCAGCATGGATTTATGAAAGGGAAATCATGCTTGACTAATCCTCTGGAATGTTTTGAGGATTTGAAAGTAAAATGGATGAAGGAGAGCCAGTGGATGTAGTGTATCTGGACTTTCAGAAAGCCTTTGATAAGGTCCCACATAGGAGATTAGTGGCCAAAATTAAAGCACATGGTATTGGGGGTAGGGTATTGGCATGGATAGAGAATTGGTTGGCAGACAGGAAACAAAGAGTAAGAATAAACGGGTCCCTGTCAGAATGGCAGGCAGTGGCGAGTGGAGTGCCGCAAGGCTCGGTGTTGGGGCCGCAACTATTTACCATATATATTAATGATTTTGATGATGGAATTAGAAGTAACATGAGCAAATTTGCAGATGACACAAAGCTGGGTGACAGTGTGAACTGCGAAGAGGATGTTAGCTGCAGGTGACTTGGACAGGTTGAGTGAGTGGGCAGATGCATGGCAGATGCAGTATAATATAGATAAATGTGAGGTTATCCACTTTGGTGGCAAGAACAAGGAGGCAGATTATTATCTCTATGGTGTCAGATTAGGAAAAGGGGAAGTGCAACGAGACCTGGGTGTCCTTGTACACCAGTCACTGAAAGTAAGCGTGCAGATACAGCATGCAGTGAAGAAAGCTAATGGCATGTTGGCCGTCATATCATTATGATTTGAGTATGGGAGTAAAGAGGTCCTTTTGCAGTTGTATAGGGCCTTGGTGAGCCCACATCTGGAGTATTGTGTGCAGTTCTGGTCTCCTAATTTGAGGAAGGACATCCTTGTTATTGAGGCAGTGCAGCGTAGGTTCACGAGGTTAATCCCCAGGATGGCGGCACTGTCATGTGAGGAAAGATTGGAAAGTGGGCTTGTATTCACTGGAATTTAGAAGGATGAGAGGTGATCTTATAAAAACACTAGACCAAGTTGTCCCGTTGGGCCCAAACATCTCCTGCATTGGTGCAGCACCCTCTCCTCCCCTCTCCCACAACCCCCTCGCTCCCCCCCTCCCCCTTCCACTCCCTCCCCACTAAACCCCCCCTTATCCTCCCTCTTCCCCCCCTCCCCCCTCTCCCTCCCTGGGAGATAGATTTAAACTTTAAAATGTGAATAACTTTAAAAATATAACACCGATTTCAATGAAACTTCTTCAAAGGGACGACGGTGAATAAGGTGGGCCTAAAATTGTTGCACTATCGTGTACCGTTTTGGCTGTAGTTCAGGAACAAACAAACAAACAAGAGCTTTAGTATATAGATACAAAATTATAAAAGAACTGGACAAGCTGGATGCAGGAAAAATGTTCCCAATGATGGGAGAGTCCAGAACCAGGGGCCACAATCTAAGAATAAAGGGGAGGCCATTTAAAACTGAGATGAGAAAAAACTTTTTTACCCAGAGAGTTGTGAATTGTGGAATTCTCTCCCACAGAGGGCAGTGGAGGGGGGAGGCCAATTCACTGGATGAATTTAAAAGAGCTAGATATAGAGCTCTTGGGGCTAGCGGAATCAAGGGATATGGGGAGAAGGCAGGCACGGGTTACTGATTGTGGATGATCAGCCATGATCACAATGAATGGCGGTGCTGGCTCGAAGGGCCGAATGGCCTCCTCCTGCACATATTTTCTCTGTTTCTATGAATCGTTTCTGCACCTACTCCAGCTCACTGGCATCTTTGTCCACGAGAACTCCACACAATACTTGAAAAGCATGGTCTTAACAACGCCTTGTAAAGATGAACATGACGTCCCAATATTTGTACCGAATTCCTTGATCAATGAAGGCAACCATGCCAAATGGCTTCTTCATCACCCTGTCTACGTGCGGTGCCATTTTCATGGAACTTTGTACCTGCACCCCTAAGTAAAATAAGAATATATTGGCATGAAGATTTCACAAGACAGAAAAGACTTGGTATTCATGTTTTACAGCCCTGCCTTAATACGATATTTTTTTATTAAGTACATCCCTGGTTTATGAGAAAATCCGCCCTAGGAACAAAAATGTGAATTTAACTCAAACTCAAAACTGTGTACAGTACAATGCCCTATTCCCATAAATCATCTTCATCTTCATATTGTGAAATGAGGAACAAGTTCTCATGGGTGCAACACTTGAAAAAGAAAATTATGCGACGTAAGCTAACTGAAAATGCCTACATTTTTTTACCTAACTCTAATTACATTTCAACAAGAAATTAAGGAACAACGTTGGGTATCAGAGTTGATATAGGATAGCAATTTTCCTTTCCTGAAGATGTAGTGAATCGGCCAGGTTTATCATGATAATCTGGCAGACTAGCACACCACTGCCCCAACTTCCTGAGAAGGCTTAGGAAGGTTGGCATGTCCCCAACAACTCTCACCAACTTCTACAGATGCGCAGTAGAAAGCATGTTATCAGGATGTATCACAGCATGGTCTAGGAACAGTCCCATCCAAGACCGCAAGAAACTGCAAGAATTGTGGACGCAGCCCAGACACCAACCTCCCTTCCATTGACTCCATTTATACTTTACGCTGCCTCGTCAAGGTCAGCAGCAGAATCAAGGATAAGTAGGACCCCGGCCACCACCTCTTCTCACTTTCCCATCAGGCAAAAGGTATAAAAGTGTGAAAACACACACCTCCAGATTCAGGGACAGTTTCTTCCCAGCTGTTATCAGGCAATTGAACTATCCTACCACGAACTAGAGAGCAGTCCTGAACTACTATCTACCTCTTTGGAGGACCTTGAACGATCTTCGATCGGACTTTACTAGCTTTATCTTGCACTAAAAGTTATTCACGTTATTCCCTTTATCGTGTATCTGTACACTGTGGATGGCTCAATTGTAATCATGTATTGTCTCTCTGCGGAGTGGTTAGCACACAACAAAAAGCTTTTCGCTGTACCTCAGTACACGTGGCGTTAAACAACTCAAACTCATTCAGAAATATATCTATTTCTTGAATATACTCATGCATTCTTTGTCTTCTGTTGTAGAGAAATCCAAATGTTAACTTTCCATGTGAAGATATTTTAGTCACAGAGCACCTGTGTCAAGCATCAACTTCTCCCTAAATGTCAGCAAAATGAAGCAGCTGTTCATTCTTTAGGAAACGAGGTGGTGTACACAACCCAGTCTGCAGCAAAAATGCTGAAATGGAGATGATTAAGAGCGTCAAGTGCCCAGGCATCAATATATTCTCAACAATTTATCCTCATTCAAGAACACCTCTACTTCCTCAGAAGAGTAAGGAATTTCCACATGTCCACAATGACGCTTACTAATGTTACAGATGCACCAGGGAAAGCATCCCTTCAGCATACATCACAACTTGGTTCAGCAACTACCCAACACCGCACTAAATTGTAGAAAGTTGTGGAAGCAGCCCAGTCCATCACACAGACCAGACTCCCTCTCCTCTACCTGCTTCACCCATCAACTCCATCTGCACCACGCAGTCCTGGGAATGCAGCCAACATAATCAGGCACTACGCACAACCCAGCCATTCCCTCTCCCCCCACCAGCCAGAGAGCAGACAGAAAAGTTTTTAAACACCTTCCACCAGATTATGATCTGACTATTAAATGGACCTCTCAGAAGTTAAAGATTTAATCATAAAGTTAGAGTCATACAATATGGAATTAGGCCCTTTGGCCCAACTTGTTCATACTGAAAAAGATACCCATCTAAGCTAGTACCTTTATTTACATTTGGTCCATATCATTCTAGGGAAGGGGCCGAGGGGAAAGGGCCGTGTACATTCACCCCATCGATTCCTCTCGTGGTTTTATATGGCAATTTGTAAGATCTTTAAGATCTTCCTTTAGCTTCCTGTGCTCCGAGGACTAAAGTTCTAGTCTTCCTAACTTGTCCCTGTAACTCAAGCCCCCAAATCCTGGCAACATCCTCATAAATCTTTGCTGCACCCTTTCCAGCTTAATTCCATCTTTCCTACAAGTAGGGTGACCAAACGGACCACAATATTCCAAATGTGGCCTCGCCAACGCCTTGTACAATATCTCAACATTTAGACTTAATTCCCTGACTGAAGAAGGTCAATGTGCCAAAAGCTGCCTTCTTCATCCTATGTACCCGTGACATTATTTTCAGGGAACTATGTACTTGTACTCCTAGTACAAGTATAATCACCACCCTCTGTGTGAAAATCTTGTCCTACTCCAGGTAAACCTGGCCCTCAAATTTCAAAGTAGAAAAAGACCACCTGCATTATCTATGCGCCTCAATTTTCTAAATTACTACAAGGTTATCCCTCGGTCTCCTCTTCTGTGCTCCAGTGAATAGAAACATTACCGACCTAGTCTCTCCACACTGCCATTTCAAGAATCAGCCCTGTAAACCTCTGTTATACTTCTTTCTTTCTTAGAAAAGGAGACTAAACTTTACACAAAACTCCAAACGGGGTCTTTTACCAAGATACTGCTGCTTCTGTATTCGAATCACCGTGCAATGAGGGACAGCATACCATTTGTCTTCATAACTGCTTGCTGCACCTGAATACTTGCTTTAGCAATTTATGTAAAGGACACCCAGCCATTTACCCAAATGCCACAAGTTCAGCATATTCCAGATAAAACATCCCTCAGATCCCCTTCAAACTCCCTAGCGTTTGAGGCTCATTGAGGAGGCGCTGTGAACTG
The DNA here is from genome assembly GCF_053455715.1 of Rhinoraja longicauda. Lineage (NCBI taxonomy): Eukaryota > Metazoa > Chordata > Chondrichthyes > Rajiformes > Arhynchobatidae > Rhinoraja > Rhinoraja longicauda. Next base: position 943,282 of record NC_135955.1, on the reverse strand, counting down.
TTTGCGTGCTACTGTATGTTTCTTTTCTTTTTCCTAATCAGAACCTAATCAGATGTACAGCACTTTGGTCAACGTGGGTTGTTTTTAAATGTGCTATACAAATAAAATTGACTTGACTTGACTTGACTCTTATCTTCAAATTATGCCCTCTTGTTTTTGATACACCCTAACATGGGAAAGATTTTGACAAAATATAAGCCTCTTATAATTTTGTATACCTCTACCAGGTCCCTGCTCAGCCTTCCCTGCTCCAGGGGGAAAAAAGCACAGCCTATCCAATTTCTCACCGTAAAACCAATTCTCCAAATTTGGCTACATCCTTGTGCATCCTTGGCAACAATCTCATCTTTCCTATGGTGTGACAATCAGAACTGTAGACAATCCTCCAAGGGCAGCCTGTTTGTACAGTCGCAACATAACTACCCAACTCTGATATTTTAAGGCACAACCTACGAAGACAGGCTTGGTGTATACTTTCTTGCCAACATGTTGACCCGTTTTGCCACCTTCAGGGACCTGCTGACTTGGACCCTTGATTTCTCTGTCAATATTCCTTCAAACCCTACTGTTTACTATATGCATCCTACTCCAATTTGACTTCAAGTGCATCAGTTCATACTTGTCGGCCAGTACTCTGCCCAACGTTCCATCTGATCCATAATCCTGCTGTAGTTTTAGCCACCCCCCTTGCTAGCCACACCACCACCACCCTGTCATCCACAAACATACTGATCATATCTCTCACCTTCACATCCAAGTTCTTAAAACCTTTCACAAAATCTAAAGATTACAGCATCAGTCCCTGTAATACACCACTGGCCACTTAGGGACTCATATTTGTCCACATTGAAGTGCTTATAACATGCTTTTGCCCACATATTCAAATTGCGTGAATCACATTGGTGCGTTTTTGCATCCTTCTCAGCTTTGCCTTATCTACATCTTTAATGTTATGTTTAGTTGATGGTGCCGAAGTAGAGATGGTCGAAACCAAGTTCTTAGGAATAGATATCACAAGCAATTTGCCTGGACCAGCTACATTGGAGCAATGCCAAGGAAAGGTCGGAGGTTCAGCATGTCCCAACAACCCTCACCAACTTCTACAGATGCGCAGTAGAAAGCATTTTACCATGATGCATCTCAGCATGATTTAGGAGCAGCTCCATCCAAGACTACAAGAAATTGCAGAGTAGTGGTCGCAGTCCAGACCATCATGCAAAGCAACCTCCCTTACATGAACTCCATCTACACTTCACGTTGCCTCGGCAAGGCCTGCAGCATAATCAAGGACCAGTTTCACCCCTCACCAGGAACCTTCCCCTGCAACCGCAAGAGATGCAATATCTATCCATATACCTCCCTCGAATCCATCCAGGGACCCTGACAGTCCTTTCAGGTGAGGCAGAGGTTCACTTGCACATCCTCCAACCTCATCTACTGTACTCATAGTTCTCAGTGTAGGCTCCTATATATCAGAGAGACCAAGCGCAGATTGGGCGATTGATTTGCTGAACACCTACGCTCAGTCCGCCTAGGCCAACGTGATATCCCGGTTGCCAAACATTTTAACTCCCCTTCCCATTCCCACACCTTTCTGTCCTGGGACTCCTCTACTGTCAGAATGAGGCCATTGCAAATTGGAGGAACAACACCCCTTGGGCAGCTTACAATCCAGCAGCATGAATATTAATTTCTCTAATTCAAATAACCTTTGCATTACCTCTCTCTCCATCTTGTTAGTTTCACTATTAGTTCTCACCTCTTCCAGAGCCAACAATGGAGCATTGTGGGCTTCATCTATCCTTGGTCTTCAGTGCCAGTTCTGATTTGTTCTGTACTTTTTCATACCTCGGGTTTCGCTCTTTCCTGACTCTCAGTCTGAAGAACAGTCTTGACCCGAAATGTCACCCATTCCTTTTCTCCAGAGATACTGCTTAACCCGCTGAGTTACTCCAGCATTTTGTGTCTATCTTTGGTGTAAAACCAAACTAGTTCCCCTGATCCAAGTCGGCAAAATACTGTGAATTGTTAGAGCAAAATACCGTGAATACCGAGAATCACTGATCATTGGTCATGTCTGCCATCGAAAGCAAGCCAGTAGTTCCTGTGTCCTGTCTTGTTTGCTAACCAATTCAATATTTTACTCCCAATCACACTTGCCACAATTCTGCATCTAATGTCTATCCATTAGTTCTCCTTATCTTTTTACTAGTTACATCCTAAAACAAAATCCAACAATTTCATGCTGATTTCATGTTTTTTAATGCTCTTCTCAGATGAATAAGAGACGACCATAAAAGAGGGACTCTTCATGTTGCTCAGCATTCATTTAATTATTTTTGAAAAAGCTGCCGACTAACCTAAATGAATAGGAGTCTACTATAATCCCATATCAAACACCAACGATTCAGCACAAAATTAAAACTTCATCCCATGTATGCTCAAATACATGTATAGTTATAGAAACATAGAGAATAGGTGCAGGAGTAGGCCATTCGGCCCTTCGTGCCATTCAATATGATCATGGCTGATCATCTAAAATCAGTACCCCGTTCCTGCTTTTTAAAATATCCCTTGATTCCATTAGCCCGAAGAGTTAAATCTAACTCTCTTGAAAATATCCAGTGAATTGGCCCCCACTGCTTTCAGTGGCAGAGAGGCAGAGAATTTCACAGATTCACAACTCTCTGGGTGAAAAAGTTGTTCCTCATCTCAGTCCTAAATGGCCTGCCCCTTATTCTTAAACTGTGACCCCTGGTTCTGGATTCCCCCAATATCGGGAACATTTTTCCTGCACCTAGCCTGTCCAATTAGAGTCATAGAGTCCTACAGCACAGAAAGAGGCCCTTCGGCCCATCGTGTCCGCGCCGCCCGTTACCAAACACAGTCTAATTTTAATCCCATTTTCCCGCATTTGGACCGTAGCCCTGAATGTTGTAGCATTTCAAGTGCCCATCCAAATGCCTCTTAAACGTTGTGAGTGTTCCCGCCTCCACCACCACCCCAGGCAGTGAGTTCCAGACTCCAACCACCCTCTGGGTGAAAAAGTTCTTTCTCACATCCCCCTGAAACCTCCCTCCCCTTACCCTGTATCTATGTCCCCTCGTTGTTGAACCTTCCACCAGTGGAAGAAGTTCCCCGCCATCTACCTTATCTATGCCCCTCATGATCTTGTACACCTCGATCATGTCCCCTCTCAGCCTTCTCTGCTCCAGGGAAAACAACCCCAGTATGCTCAGTCTCTCCTCATAGCCGAGGCCCTTCATCCCTGGCAGCATCCTGGTGAATCTCCTCTGCACCCTCTCCAAAGCTATCACATCCTTTCTATAATGTGGTGACCAGAACTGTACACAATACTCCAGCTGTGGCCTCACCAGTGTTCTGTACAATTCCATCATTACCCCCCTACTTTTATATTCGATGCCCCGGCTAATGAAGGCCAGTACCCCATATGCCTTTTCTTTAAGAATTTTATATGTTTCTATAAAATCCCCTCTCATCCTCCTAAATTCCAGTAAATACAAGCCTAGTCAACCCATTCTTTCATCATATGTCAGTCCCGCCATCCCGTGAATTAACCTGGTGAACCTACCCTGCACTCCCTCAATAGCAATAATGTCCTTCCTCAAATTAGGAGTCCAAAACTGCACACAATACTCCAGGTGTGGTCTCACCAGGGTCCTGTACAACTGCAGTAGCAAGCATCTCCTTGCTCCTAAACATAAATCCTCTCGCAATGAAGGCCAACATGCCATTAGCTTTCTTCATTGCCTGCTGTACCTGCATGCTTATTTTCAATGACTGATGTACAAGCACACCCAGGTCTCGTTGTACTTCCCCTTTTCCTAATCAGACATCATTCAGATAATAATCTGCCTTCCTATTCTTGCCACCAAAGTGGATAACCTCACAATTATCCACATTATACTGCATCTGCCAAGCATCTGCCCACTCACCCAACGTATCCAAGTCACCCTGCAGCCTCATAGCATCCTCCTCGCAGCTCACACTGAGCCACCCAGCGTTGTGTCATAGGCAAACTTGGAGATGTTACATTTCATTCCTTTGTCTAAATGGTTAACAATATTGTAACGATATTGTAATTGGATGGCACCAGCAACAGCTTCCTCACCAACAGTCTACCTGTCCTTTCCTTCTTTGTTTTAATTGTATGTATTAAATGTATATTTTTAGAGTTCTTTAGCATGTGGGTGGTTGGGGGAAACTTTTTCTAATCTCTTACCTCGACAGAGATGCGATTTTTTTCCGTATCGTATCTCCGTCTACACTGCAGCCTAACATCAAGGAGTTGGCGGCCTTTGCTGGAGACCGATTTTGAGAGCTCCAACGTGGTCATCTGCGGACTTACCATCGCGGAGCTTGCGATCCCCTCGGAGCTCCAAACGTGGGTGCTTGTGGACTTAACATCACGGAGCCCGCAGTCTCTGGTCATTGACCGACTTCGGGAGCTCCAAGCCGCAGGAGGTTCCATCGCCCTGACGTGGGAGTTTCGATCACCCCGACTGATATTTCTACTGCCCCGACCGTGGGAGAATAAAGAGGAAGATTGGACTTTTTTGCTTTCCATCACAGTGAGGAATGTGGGGAATCCGCTGTGGTGGATGTTTATGTTAACTTTTATGAAGTTGTGTGTCTTGTTGGTTTTTTTTTCGTATGGCTGTTGGTACATATGACAATAAAAGACCTTTGAAACTAAATAACTGGGGTCCCAGCACTGAGCCTTGCGGCACCCCACTAGTCACTGCCTGCCATTCTGAAAAGGACCTGTTAATTCCTACTCTTTGCTTCCTGTCTGCCAACCAGTTCTCTATCCATGTCAATACCCTACTCCCAATACCATGTGCCCTAATTTTGCACACTAATCTCTTGTGTGGGACCTTGTCAAAGGCTTTTTGAAAGTCCAGATACACTACATGCACTGGCTGACCCTTATCATTCTACATGTTATATCCTCAAAAAATTCCAGAAGATTAGTCAAGCATGATTTCCCCTTCATAAATCCATGCTGACTTTGACCGATCCTGTCACTGCTTTCCAAACGCACTGCTATTACATCTTTAATAATCAACTCAAGCATCTTCCCCACTGTCGACGTACGGCTAACTGGTCTATAATTCCGTTTTCTCTCTCCCTCCTTTCTTAAAAAGTGGGGTTACATTAGCTGCCCTCCAGTACACAGGAACTGACCCAGAGTCGAGAGAACATTGGAAAATGATCACCAATGCATCCACGATTTCTAGGGCCACCTCCGTGAGTACTCTGGGATGCAGACCATCAGGCCCTGGGGATTTATTTGCCTTCAGTCCCAACAGTTTACCTAACACCATTTCCTGACTAATGTGGATTCTGTTCAGTTCCTCCCTCCCGCTAGATCCTCGGTCCCCGAGTATTTCTGGGAGATTGTTTGTGTCTTCCTTAGTGAAGACAGAACCAAAGTACTAATTTAACTGGTCTGCCATTTCCTTGTTTCCCCATTATAAATTCACCTGTCTCTGACTATAAGGGACCTACATTTGTCTTCACTAATTTTTTCCTTTTTACATATCTCAAGAAGATTTAAGTCAGTTTTTATATTCCACGCAAGCTTTCTTTCATGCTCTTTTCCCCCCTCTTCATTAACCCCTTTGTCCTCCTCTGTTGAATTCTAAATTTCTCCCAGTCCTCCTCTGGCCAATTTATATGCCTCTTCCTTGGGTTTAACACTATCCTTAATTTCACTTGTTCGTCACGGTTGAGCCGCCTTTCCCCTTTTATTTTTTCGCCAGACAAGGATGAACAATTTTTGGAAATTGCATCTCCACCGTCAACCCTTTTAAATTGCCAGTCTATCCTCACCAATCCCCGTCTCATACCATCAAAGTCTCCTTTCTTTAAGTTTAGGACTCTAGTCTCTGAATTAACCGTGTCACTCTCCATCTTAATGGAGAATTTCACCATATTATGGTCACTGTTGCCCAAGGGGCTTTGCACAAGAAGATTGCTAGCTAGTCCAGATGTCAGCAGCAGTATGAGAAATACTTTCAGGTTCACGATTGGGAAAGTTAGACCTATGTTCATTGCATGAACCAGCAGCAGGCAGGTAGACTCTCTTCAATAGGGAAACTGCAACAGCACAGATCAGAAACAAGCTTAGTCAGGACTAACTAAATCACTACTCAGAAATCATTAATCTTGTACATATAAAAACAGTCATACAAAATTCACATTCCAACAGGAATTAGTTCATTGCTTTGCAGAACAGAAGTTCAAAGCCTCGAACGTCTGCAGGTCATAACATTGATAACTACTTAACTTCACACTGAGCAGATGACTACGGGTAGATTCCTGTAATCATAAGCGCGCGAGTACAATGCAAATTTCGCACGAAACCCAAGAATAAAGGTACGAATAACACTCTGCGAGAATGTCTGCTTGTGGAGAATTAGCACCCATTCAGTTGAATTAGCACATATTCAGGAACCAAAGTTTTCAGTAACTTTTCAGCACTAGTGGTGGAAGTAGAAATATCAGAAATTAGCATTCACTCCGGAGAATGCGTACGTAGCAGAACAACGCACAAATCCAGTACTTTTCGTGCTCAACCTGAAGTCTGTCAACCTGAAGTCTTATGTATGACACTGAGCTTTAGAAAATGGCAGATTTATGCTGAAAAACCGATTGTTACACCTGTTGTTGTTTTGCATGTTAGACTGGAGGAGCAGGTCAAAGCAGCCAAGTTTAAATCATATTACAGTAACATGTGGCATCATAATACAGTAACAGATATGTGTTTGGTAACTAGGTGGGCAACATCTTGATGTATTATTTAAAACATCTAAGGCATACAAGTGTGTGGGTCTGCACTGAACAGATGACCATAAAAGAGGGATTCTTCTTGCTGCTCAGGATTAGTTTCATTATTTTTGAAAAAGCTGCTGACTAACCTACAATAATGGGAGTCCACACTAATGATTCAGTAAACATACAGCGCGGGTGTTTCATCCAAGTTCTACATTTCTGAATTGTGATAACATTGTCAGACCAATGTGAAAAGACTGAACTGGAGTCTGACCTTCAAAACTGTTCCAAAACTCACCCACAGCAGCAGTCATTCACAAAAAATAAACAGGACTTCTTAGGTGCAAGGTACAACAGCATTAGCAACAAACTCCTTGCCAGGCTCTGCCATCACTGGTGAGTTGAACTTTCCTTTGAGGTGGAAAGGGGAAAAAATGGAAGGCTGAAGGAAAGAGTAACTTTATATCTCATTTTCCCTTTTAAACCACGATTCTCTTGAACACATTAAAATCTCACCTTTATCCTGTACCTCCTTGGAAAATCTCTCTCTCTCCATTGCAGACTCTCGCTCTATCCGTTCAATCTCTGCTAAAGCATCCAATTCTACCTCATCGTATGGTGTCATAGTCTGTTGTTGTGATGGTTGCTGCAATGGCTGTATCTGTGACTGTGTAGTTTTCACTGTTCCAACTGCAATGTTCTGTTGTAAGACAGGGACCTGCTGTGCTTGAAGAAAGGCCTGTTCCTGTTGAGGCACACATTGCCCAGAAACGTTCACTGAGCCAAGTATATCATTAGGAGTCCCAGGCTGCTTTGCAGTCTGTTCTGGGAGTTGCATACTGTTCATTTCTGCCTCATTCTCTGTACTGCTGTCCATGTTTAGGAGCATATCATCCTGCTGATCTCGAACACGAGTCAGCCTCAGAGTGAGCTTTGTACAGTCTTTAGATGGAGAGCTGACAATATCATACATAGCAGTCTTATCTGCCTGTTCTTTATCCTCCTTGGTGAGCTTAGCCTTTTTATTTTTCTTCTTGCTTCCCATCCTGTCTGGGGAGTCCAGCAGAATATCAGGTGGGGCATCTCTGGGTGAGGTGTAAGGAGGCGGCGACTGCAAGATCAGAGGTGGCCTGGATGCTGTCAGCACAAAAAAGGTAGAGTTCAAATCTAGCGCATGGACTGCAGGCTACAAAACTTCTAAACAGCATTTTAACTTGTGCGAAATAGCTTTACAAGTGTAATTCTTCAAACCCCCCACCCTCCCCGTGATAAATATTCTAATGTTAATTATGTACCCCGTTATATTTCCATAGCTCAGCTAACAATCTGAGGAGGATTAATTACTAATATTCACCCTGCCCTGTTAAACACCAAAGTCATGGTGTGCCAGAGACTGGCAAGGACAATAACCATGAAAAACAAAAAGGTTATTTATCAAAATAACCTCTCGTTCAAACAAGTGAGTGTTGTGCCTGACCAGCTGACCCAGGACAGTGTGAAGATAACCCTCTCTTCCTACAATAATCACACAAAATGAACTTCTAGATGGTGAACTTTGGGGAAACAATGGCGACCTTTCTGACGGAGGCTGACTGAGGTCATCGTGTTGCAATATCCTGCTCAACAGACTACCAAGAATACTGGAGAGGTTCACCATGTGGTGGTGTACTGTCCAGACTAATCATGTAAAGCAGCAGCATAACTGAAACCAGTTCGAGACAAAGAGACTCATCAAGTAAAGATGGTTGTCCAGATCAAGAGTGAATAGATGTAATTCGTGGCATCCTTGAAGAATATGCAGTTGCAGCAAAACTGCAATTCCAAAACTGGATTGATAACAAGCTTTGAATAAAGACAAGCTTCCAAACAAGGATCACACCAGATATTCAATACATTGTGCTACATACCAAATTTCTAAAGTAGATATTTTAGTTTCACTCGAGTGCTGTTCTTCTTTCACTTCCCTTTCTCCTAGATTTTCACCCCATTATCTAACTGCAAGCCAAACACACATCAGTGCACTCCACAAGAATATCAAGCAACTGGTGTGATATGGAACTGGCATTGGAAGCAACTGCCAAGTTAATGGAAGCATGTTTTACTAGAAAAACTTATGGCAATCTGATGATTTGGCTACAACTTTGTTCAGAGAAGATGCAACCCTAGGGATAACTAATCCTCCTTCAGTCCACAAAGATTATGTTGAATCTATTAACTGTCTCAGGTTCCAAATACTTAGGCAAGTTCAGTTTTGAAGAAAGCAAGATGAGAAATTCCTTCAGGTGAGCCAGTAAAGCATGTTCCAAAGTGATTCACTTGTTCATCTGCAAAGTCCAAATTCTTATTTCCTGCATGCCAAGGAGTTCTGCTCATCCAAGTGTCTGAGAATCTGAGGGGATGGCATTCCATGACCCAAAAATGAGTCAAGAACAGCTGGCGATGAACCTGCATAGGCTGCTTGAGTCCATTTTGGACAAATTATTCAGAGCATTCCGCTGAAAGTCAATTACTTTTCTGGATCAAGACAGTAGATATAGACAACTTTGAAAACAATGCACTTGCATGTTTTCAAAAACTTCCAACAGATTTAAGATTCTTGGCCTCAAAGGGAAGTTGACTTGTTCTTGGACCAAGGTGGTCGAATTACCCTTCAGAGAAAGGACACATTGCGGCTCTGATGGGAATCATTGCTATTTTGATTTCAGCTGAAGGTGTTGCCATACATTCCTGGCTGATGCACAGTGAAAAGGGAAACAATGACCAAGTACTCAAGCCAGTCATTAAACATCTGCAACAAACTGGAATTAAGCAACCACAATCTTTCACCAGAGAATGTACCGTTACCACAACCAAAAGAAAGGTATACAAACGAAGCACCAGCTTCTTACATTGGAAGCCAAAGGTTTTGTAAATGGGCTTCATTATCTGTCAGACTGCACATTACATGCCTTGCCTCTTCCCTCCTGGGAAGATAAAACGGCTCAACACACTCCTTATAACACACCCCGCCCCATAAGATAAGTCGCACTGAATCGCCGAGCCAATTTAAGTTCAGCAATCCAATTCTGGTAAGCAGTCGAAGTGACATTGCCAGCCCATGGACTGAATCAAGAGCTCGGCTCTTGATTCCAGGAATCTCAGAACATTTCAAAATCTACGGTGCAAAGATAGGCTTCAGTATCAGACTTCTTTGATGTGAGGAGTGCAACTAATACTTGAATTAAATTTCAAAATTTACATTCTTCCAGTCAGCTGAGCAGATACAGGTTTAACCTACAAGCATCTATGCTGATCGTCATCATGTTGCAATAACATGCAAGCTGTTTATGTGACATAACATGCAAGCTGTTTTTGTGACTTGAAACGTCCTAAAACCATGTAATGCATGTGGGGCCGGAATGATGGTCTCATCACACTCAACAGAAGGTGCATGCATCAAAGCTAGATATTGCTGAAGCTGTCCCCCTGCAGGACCTATACATCAGGAGGTGCAGATCCAGAGCAAGCAAGATCATGAGGGACCCCTGCCACCCCAGTAACGGACTGTTCCAGATGCTACGGTCAGGCAAACGCCTCCGCTGTCACGCTGTGAAAACGGAGAGGATGAGACGGAGCTTCTTCCCACAGGCCATCAGGACTGTCAACTTTGATAACCCCAGAGACTAAATTTTTGTCGACACTTTTTGTGCTATGTTTAGTAACTTATTAACTTTATTTATATGCTGTAACTGTAATTCTTTTTGTGCACAACCCGCAGGCATTGCCACTTTCATTTCACTGCACATCGAGTATGTGTATGTGACAAATAAATTTGACTTGACTTGACTTGACTTGAATGAAATAAATCAGAATAATAAGTGGACGTACACAGTCAGGCAGCTGCTGTACGGAAACAGATCAATATCTCAGGTTGGCCTGCCCTTCTGTGGAAAGATCACCAAGCCAAACCATTCCATTATTCATTCCACAGATGCTTCCTGACAAGCTGAGTATTTTTGTCATACAGCACGGAAATAGACCCTTCAGCCCAACTCACCCACATCCACCATGATGCCCCATTTAAATTAGTCTCATTTGTCCACATTTGCCCATATCCCTCTAAACATTTCCTATCCATGTACCTGTCCAAGAGTCTTTGAAATTTTGCTATACTATCTGTCTCAAACGACCTCATCTTGTGTTTTATTTTAGTCAAGTATAATCAATATGATCTACAATCTCCAGTCCAAGCTCTCTAACACATGCACTCACTCAAAATAGAAAATTTTCACCACAAACTTATTTTTCAACCTCAAATCTAAGCCACAAATCCAGATAGGTCATCATACAGAAATAGAACTTAATCGCAAATATTAGAACTTTATCCTCAATGATCAGCTTACAGTAATGGAGTAACAGAAAGACAGCAAAGTCAGAGGGCTATTTTCAAGACCAAGTATCCTCTGTACTACACTGTTGATGCACCACTCAACAGGCATTCATTTCAACAGCAGTTCTATGGTTTTAGAATCCACTATTGCGTGTCAAGTAACAAGCAACTTCTCCCCCAGTACAAACATGCCAATTTAGCTCTTGATTTAACACACTTGAACTAATGGGGGAAAGCTGGAATTTTCAAAGCACCCATTACACACATTAAAAACATTAATTTTATAATAATATTATTCAATACTATCAAAAATTAGTAACAAAAAGACCATATCAGTAAAGAATTATTCTCAAGATTTATATCAGCTCATTTCACAACTGCATTGCTGCTTCACAATTAGTCACATCTGTTATTCTATACAGTATCCATGTTAGTCAATGCATGCATCGTTTAAAAATGTACCTTTTGGGGTCCCATCACTGCTTGCAGGAGAACACACCGCCTGTGGGGATCTTAAAGGGAAGGACGCATTTCTCAATGAAGAATCGCCATCCTACAAAAAAATTAAAATATTAGCCTGAAAAAGAGTTCTGCAGCTAAGCAAATTGAAAGCAACAACTTGAAGAACATGAAGCTGGTGGTTTAACGTGAATAAAAACAAAATCTACAGATGCTGAAAATTTGGGGGGGTGGGGGGGAGAAAATGATGCGGAAACTTATATCCTGCGCTTCTCTATAAAATGACCGTGACCACCATTAAAATTTTCTGTGACTTGTGCCACAGTCGACCTTCTGTCGGTTCGGACCAGATGGGATAGCCTTCGTTGCCCTCGCGCATCGATGAGCCTTGGGCGCCCAACACCCTGCCTGTCGCCGGTTTGTGGTATGTCACTCCTCGGACCAGTCGGTAGGTACTCACCACTGCTGACCGGGAGCACCCCACAAGCCTTGCTGTTTCAGAGATGCTCTGACCCAGTTGTCTGGCCATAACAAGTTGGGCCTTGTCAAAGTCGCTCAGGTCTTTACTCCTGCCCATTTCTCCTGCATCCAACACATCAACTTCAAGAACTGACTGTTCACTTGCTGCCTAATATATCCCACCCCTTGACAGGTGCCATTGTAACAAGATACTCAATGTTATTCACTTCGCCTGTCAGTGGTCATAATGTTTGGCTGATGTGTATGTCGTCACTGCATATTATGAAAACACACAGCAAGGTGTTGCATCCCGCAATACCAAGAAAATACATATCTATGAAACTGCTGGGGTTAAATACTGGCTGGCACTCAGTAGGAGCGGAGGCCTCAGACCTTCTTGAAGTAGCCAGATGAAGCCCGACATGCATCAGACAGTGCAACTCCAACTCTAAGTTCTCTGTTAACACACAATCTTGTGTTCAAATGCAAGAAGCAATTTACTGTGGATGCATGAAACATGAAATGAAAAGACAGAAAATACTGGAAATAATTTGCAAGGCAAAACTGTGGAGAGAGAAGTTGATATTGTAGGTTGATGACTTTTGATCATTGATAAAATTGCAGTGAAATTATCTTCAGGGATAAAGCAAAATGATGGGATTGAGAGTGTGAGTCGTGAGTGTCACGTGGAGGTGGTGTCAGATACAAGAGACTGGTGAAGAACAACAGATATGCCTGAGAAGGAACAGGTGGTGTAAGGCCCTTTTTTCACTTCTGTCAGCCAGATCCTCCATCCACCTAGCACTCTACGAGCACTCTGGCATTGAGCCTCTTTTCCTTTTGAATGACAAAGGTTACAGATGGAGGCTCATTTGCTGAATATATTGAAGGCACGGATTGATAAATATTTGGTTATTAAGGAAATTGAGAGAGCTCAATAAGGAAATTGGGGAAAGCGCAGGAAAATTATCCTGAAATAAAAAATCACCTATAACCTTTGTCATTGCTATCTAAAAGTGCCGGCACAGATGGATATGGCAGCGAAAAGGCATGCTTGTCTTCATGGACCGAGACATTGAGGAGAAGAGTCAAAGTTAAAGTCATACAGCTTGGAAACTTGTCCATGCAAACGAAGATGCTCCTTCTGTGCTATTCCCACCTGCCTGCGTTTGGTGCACATCTCTCTTAACCTTTTCTAACCATGGACCCAAGCATGTGAGTGAGGTAAAAAAAAAAAAGGAAAAGAGCCGAGCGCTTGCGCAAGGCGCACAACGGGGGTCAAAATTTTGGAAAATATACACACAAAATTACCAGTTTCAAGCTTCTTTTAGTGCATTTCAATGTAAAAACGGACATTACAAAATAATGTGAATATGTCACTGTATACTAATAACATTTTTATTATTTTAATTAATTTAGTTATATAATCTTGCACTTAAATTTAATATTTACTCATTGCAGTTCCACCACTGATTTTCTGGCACTCTTGGTTCCAGAGCTGTGTTGGTTTATCCAGCTGGCTATGGGGATAGATGTGCTGGCTTCAGCTGGGCTGGAGTTCCACAGCCCCGGCCACAGGTTGCAAATTCAACCCAACGATCGGCCGTGAAAGTCCTGATGAGGTCAAGATTGGCTGCCTTGCCCAGCCGAGGTGCCACATTTTGGGGGAGACTTCCAGGGCATGGGGGTTTTCAAGTGGGCTCTCGTAATTTTGTCCGGATTTCAATGATTAGCGGTTATTTCTTGCGGAACCCATAACGACCTCTAGCGGAACCCTAGTGTTCTGGGGAACCCCGGCTGCGAAACGCTGCCATGCATCGTTTATCTTCTTTTATGTTTTTCTTTTTTTCGATCCGATTTCTCCGTTGGTAAACGCGATTTTGGCAAAGTGAAAAACGCGGAAATCATGCAAAAAGCGCGGGAAATGGATTTTAAAAATGCTGAAATCCACGGAAAATTCACATGCCTGTGTATCTGACCATAAGACATGGAAGAATTAGGCCATTCAGCCTATCAAATCTACTCCACCATTCAAATGTGACTGATCTATTTCTCCCTCTCAACTCCATTCTCCTGCCATCTCCCCATAACCTTTGACAACATTAATAAACAAGAACCTATCAATCTCTGCCCTAAAATACCCAAAGTCTTGATCTCCACAGCCATTTGTGCCAATGTATTCCACAGATTTGCCACTCTCTAGCTAAAGAAATTCCACCTCATCTCCATTTTGAAGATACGTCCTGCTATTTTGAGGCTGTTCCATCTGGTTCTAGACTCTCCCATTACTGGAAAAATCCTTTCCATGTCCACTCTCTCTAGGGCATTCATTATCCGGTGGGGTTCAATGAGACCCCCCCCCAATCTTATAAACTATAGCAAGAACATGCTCAGAGCCTTCAAAAGCTCTTCATACATTAACCCTATCATCCCCAGGATCATTCTCGTAAACCTCCTCTGGACCCTCTCCAAAACCAGCACATCCTTCCCCGGATATGGGGCCCAAAACTGGTCACAATATTGTAAATGTGGCCTGACCAGCACCAGATCAAGCCTCAGCCTCACATAATTGCTTTTATATTCTCGGCCTCTCGAAATGAATGCTAACATTGCATTTACCTTCCTTGCCACTGACTCAACCTGAAAATTAACATTTTTGGGAATTCTGCACCAGTACTCCCACGTCCCTTTGATTCTCCGATTTCTGAATCCTCACCCCTTTAGAAAAGAGTCTATGCCTTTATTCCTTCCACCAAAGTTCATACACTTTGCTACGCTGCATTCCATTTACCACTTCTTTGCCCACTAGCCCAACCTGTCCAAGTCCTTCTGCATCCGCCACGGTTCCTCTACACTACTTGCTTTTCCACCTATCTTCATACCATCCGCAAACTTGACCACAAAGCCATCAATTCCCTCGGCCAGATCATACCTGTCCAAATGTCTTTTAAATGTTGTTATAGGACCTGCCTCAACTATCTCCTCCAGTGACTTAATAAAACACTTGACTGGTTCAATATACTCATCACCCTCTGCAAAAGAAAACTGCCCCTCAGGTTCTATTTCTCCTTTCACCTTCAACCTATGTTCTCTGGTTCATGATTTCCCTACGCTGGGTGAAATTCCCCCACTCTGGGTAAACAAAATAATGAAAGGCTTAGAGTGGATGTGGAGAAGATGTTTCCAACAGTGGGAGAATCTAGGACCAGAGGGCACAGGCTGAAAGTGAAAGGATGTACCTTTAGAATGGCGTAGGAAGGAACTGCAGATGTTGGTTTGAACAGAAGATAGACACAAAGTGCTGGAGTAACTCAGCGGGACAGGCAGTATCTCTGGAGAGAAGGAATGGGTGGCATTGTGTCGAGATCTGTCTGAAGAAGGGTCTCGACCCAAAACTTCTTTCCAGAGATGTTGCCTGTCCCGCTGAGTTACTCCAGCATTTTGTGTCTGTTACCTTTAGAATGGACATGAGGAGAATTTTTTTTAGCGCCAGAGGGTGGTGAATCTGTAGAATTTATTTCTATAGACTTGTGTCATTGGTTAATTTTAAAGCAGAGATTGATCGGTTCTTGATTAGTAAGGGCGTCAAAGGTTATGGAGAGAAGGCAGGAGAATGTGGCTGAGGGAGATCAAGTAGATCAACCATGATCGAATGGCGGAGCACTTGATGGGCCGAATTGCCTAATTCTGCTCCAATGGTGTATGGTAAAAGTCGCCTACTCTAGGTAAGAGTAGGAATGTCATGTTTCAGCTGTACAAAGCTGAACTAATTAATCAACACAGTTCTGATCACACTCCAAGGAAGCAATAGGGAAAATGCAGAAGAGATGCACCAGGTTGTTTTCTGGCGGAGCAGTGTAGTTATGAAGAATGATTGAAAAAGCTGGCTTTATTTTCACTAGACCAAAGTGTCTCCAATATGTAGTGTCTCTTAGACACTCCAAAAACGTACAGTTATGTAGGTTAATGGGCTTGATATGTGAAAATTGTTCCTAGTGTGTGTAGGATAGTGTTAATGTGCGGGGATCGCTGGTTGGCACGGACTCGGTGGGCCGAAGGGCTTGTTTCCGCGCTGTATCTCTAAACAAAACTGTAGGTGGCTGAGGGGCAACCTGATAAAGGTTTATTAAATTATGATGGGTTTAGAAAGGATCAGTCAGAATCTTTCATGAGAGTCTAATACTAGAGGGCACAGTATTAAGGTGAAAGGGGAAAGGTTGTGTTCCGAGGCACAATTCTACAAAGAATGGTGAATATCCAGAACAAGCAGCCAGAAGAGATGGTGGAGGCAGATATAATCACATAGTTTAACGGGCATTTGGAAAGCTACGCAGAGAAAAAGTAGAGGGCTGCAGGTCAAATGCAGGCAAACACAATGAATAGATAAGCATCACAGTTGGCATGGATGGGGTGAGCCGCTAAGACATTTCCATGCTTTGCAATTCCATTATTTTGATTTCTATACTTGCTCTTTTGTTCTGTAGCTCATTCTGTACCCACCCATGGATATGGGTAAATGGAACCAGTTGCCAGAGGAGATAGTGGAGGCAGGTACTATTCTTGCAGAGAAACTCACCATCCATTTCCACCTAGATGACCGACTAATCCTGTGGATAATGGACTTTCTCACCAACAGGTCACAGAGAGTGCTGGTCAATAACACCTTCTCCAACCTCCTACACACATCAACTGGCTCCCCGCAGGACTGTGTCCTCTCACCCCTGCTCTTCATTCTGTACATTGATGACTGCAGGTCCACCCAGCCAAATTGTCATTTGGTGAAGTATGCTGATGACACAGCCCCCTCTCAGGCCCCTCACAGCACCACAGCTCAGCTCTTCATGAGCTTGTGGAGTGGTGCGACAACTCCTGTCTTGAACTAAATGCAAACAAGACCAAGGAAATGGTAGTGACCTTCTCCAACAAGCAGAGGGAACTGGGTGTGGCAGTCATCACCATTATCCACGGGAAGCCTGTGGAGATTGTTGAGGAATACAAGTACTTGGGCACAGTCTTCGACAACCTGCTGAAATTTGCCTCCAACACAGAGGGTATCCTCAGGAAATGCCAGCAGCGGCAGTATCTCCTGATACTGGGGTCAGCAAGGACATCCTCATAACATTTTAGTACTCCTTCATTGAGAGGGTCATCACGTTCTCCTTCACCTGCTGGTTCCATTCCATCAGAACAGAAACCACCTGCAGAGTCAAAGTCTGTCCCAAAATTATTGGACTCCCTGTCAGAGCCCTCTCCACCCTATGCGACCAGCAGATGCTACGGTCAGCTGGCAGGATTTTACTGTCCTTCACACGTCCTGATCTCTGCGTTTGAGTGGCTCCCCTCAGGACGCCGGCTACGCTGCCCAGGCTGTAGGACACAGAGGAGAAGGGCAACCTTTGTCCCCAAGGCTGTTCAGCTCCTCAACTCCCAACCACCCCTGTCCCACTGCTCAGTCTGCTAACCCCCCCCCCTCTCAATAGTTTTTGTACTACTCTACGTGCCTTTGAAAATTGCCTCACGGGGACAAAATAAAGTGTTTTGAACTTGAACACAGCCTCTAAAAGTCATTTGGACAGGTATATGGACAGGAAAGGTTGAGAGAGATACGAGTCAAACACAGGTAAATGGGAATAGTTTTGATGCGGGATCTCCCCCAAAATGCCAGTATGACTCTAAGTGCGGAACGTTTATCTTACACAGAGGGCGATGGGTTCCTGAAACCCACTGCCAGGGGTGGTGGTGAAGGCAGATACAATAGGTAAATGAATATGAAGGGAATGGAGGGATATGGATAGAAACATAGAAAATAGGTGCAGGAGTTGGCCATTTGGCCCTTCGAGCCAGCACCACCATTCATTGTGATCATGGCTGATCATCCACAATCAGTAACCTGTGCCTGCTTTCTCCCCATATCCCTTGATTCCGCTAGCCCCATAGAGCTCTATCTAACTCTTGTTTAAATTCATCCAGTGAATTGGCCTCCAACTGCCTTCTGTGGCAGAGAATTCCACAAATTCACAACTCTCTAGGTGAAAAAGTTTCTTCTCACCTCAGACAACGCAGGCAATGGAGATTTGTTTATCTAGGACTCTTATTTATTAGTACAGCATTGCGAGCCAAAGCACATGTATCTGTACTATACTTATCTATGTTCTATGTTCTGTGTTCTAAGTGGTGGGGAAGATGCTGGAGTCAATTATAAAAGACGTAATTGCTGAGCATTTGGATAGCAGTAACGGGATCATTCCGAGTCAGCATGGATTTACGAAGGGGAAATCATGCTTAACAAATCTACTGGAATTTTTTGAGGATGTAACTAGGAAAATTGACAGGGGAGAGTCAGTGGATGTGGTGTACCTCGACTTTCAGAAAGCCTTCGACAAGGTCCCACATAGATTAGTGGGCAAAATTAGGGCACATGGTATTGGGGGTAGGGTACTGACATGGATAGAAAATTGGTTGACAGACAGAAAGCAAAGAGTGGGGATAAATGGGGCCCTTTCGGAATGGCAGGCAGTGACTAGTGGGGTACCGCAAGGTTCGGTGCTGGGACCCCAGCTATTTACAATATACATTAATGACTTAGACGAAGGGATTAAAAGTACCATTAGCAAATTTGCAGATGATACTAAGTTGGGGGGTAGTGTGAATTGTGAGGAAGATGCAATAAGGCTGCAGGGTGACTTGGACAGGTTGTGTGAGTGGGCGGATACATGGCAGATGCAGTTTAATGTAGATAAGTGTGAGGTTATTCACTTTGGAAGTAAGAATAGAAAGGCAGATTATTATCTGAATGGTGTCAAGTTAGGAGGAGGGGGAGTTCAACGAGATCTGGGTGTCCTAGTGCATCAGTCAATGAAAGGAAGCATGCAGGTACAGCAGGCAGTGAAGAAAGCCAATGGAATGTTGGCCTTCATAACAAGAGGAGTTGAGTATAGGAGCAAAGAGGTCCTTCTACAGTTGTACCGGGCCCTGGTGAGACCGCACCTGGAGTACTGTGTGCAGTTTTGGTCTCCAAATTTGAAGAAGGATATTCTTGCTATGGAGGGCGTGCAGCGTAGGTTCACTAGTTTAATTCCCGGAATGGCGGGACTGTCGTATGTTGAAAGGCTGGAGCGATTGGGCTTGTATACACTGGAATTTAGAAGGATGAGGGGGGATCTTATTGAAACATATAAGATAATTAGGGGATTGGACACATTAGCGGCAGGAAACATGTTCCCAATGTTGGGGGAGTCCAGAACAAGGGGCCACAGTTTAAGAATAAGGGGTAGGCCATTTAGAACGGAGATGAGGAAGAACTTTTTCAGTCAGAGAGTGGTGAAGGTGTGGAATTCTCTGCCTCAGAAGGCAGTGGAGGCCAGTTCGTTGGATGCTTTCAAGAGAGAGCTGGATAGAGCTCTTAAGGATAGCGGAGTGAGGGGGTATGGGGAGAAGGCAGGAACGGGGTACTGATTGAGAGTGATCAGCCATGATCGCATTGAATGGCGGTGCTGGCTCGAAGGGCTGAATGGCCTACTCCTGCACCTATTGTCTATTGTCTATTGTCTATTCCATATTTCATTCATAATTGAAGGAATTCCCCAGTAATATTATTCCTTAGGAAGACCTGACAAATTATAAAGCCAGCCAGAACGATCCAATGTGCAGAACAGCAATAACCTTTCTAGCCTAACTGACCTAAATGCCAGTTATATGGTACTAAACCATCTACTACATAACTAGTCCAAAATTAGAACAGAATCCAGATTTCCCTGCTATGAATGAGGGAGAATAGCAAATGAGCAACTCAATTGACCTCACTATAAAGGCACAAAAGAAGTCTGATTCAACTTTAAAATAAAATACACTCAGATTTCCTCCCATTGGTTGAAAACAATTTACATGATAGTTGAATAAATAAGAACAAGTCTAGCTGCCCATACAAGAATATGGTTAAAGATGTCCACCCACTTGGCGCTTATTAGTGTTGGATCAGGCAATGCATGCACATAGGAAATCCCAGGGACAATATCTTAACCTGCAACTTAAAACAGTATTTCATCCGAAAAACTTGATGTCATTGGATTCAGAGCCGAGACTTCGGTGTCATCTAAATCATTCTGTAACAAATTTATTATCTAAAGACTATATTTTCTAAGCATCAATTGCACTCTGGAACATGTCACTGATTCTCACTCTGTGCTGTTCATCTCAAATTCAGGCAATTTTACCTACAAATACTTATTTAAAACACAGTAGTTCAAATTAAACAGAATGCGAGCAGATTGCTTGAATGAACAAACATTTTCTGAATCAATTTCCCACCTCTGATCCAAGCCGATGAACCATATGAATGTAGTCCTCATTTGATCCATGTCTGGAATTATCTGAATGGTGGTTGGACGAAGAGCCCGATAACTGACTTGCCACTTTACTATCGTGAATATTCCGCATACTGCTGGGGATCATGGCGCTTGAAACAGAAGCTGCAATGGACAAAAATCAATGTTAAAGAAGCCATTCTGTATGTAGGGAGCATGTGTCACACATGCTAAAACATGCTTCAATCCCAATTCCTTGCTGTACAGCTGTGGGAAACATGCATCATGGAACATACATTAGTGATGCTGCACAACCAAACTGGATCAACACGTTATTTTACTTAAAACTCCTCTTAAGTATGTTTTTTTATTTTACTTAAAACTCCTCTTAAGTATGAACTTTATTTAAACTGGATCTCGTAACCATAAAGCAAAAAGCTTAAAAATACATAGAGATTCATTTTCTAAATTTGTGGTGAAAGTGGATTCAATAAAAATAAATTAATATTTTGAAAAGGATATAATTACAAGCTGTGGTGAAGGGATCCTTCTTACAAGAGGACAGTGGGGGCAGAATGATCTAAAAGACTTATTGTGGATGATCAGCCATGATCACATTGAATGTTGGTGCGGGCTCGAAGGGATAAATGGCCTAGTCCTGCACCTATTGTTTATGTATCTATGTATCTCTGGAGAACATCTCTGAAAAAGGGTTCCGACCTGAAATGTTCTCCAGAGATGCTGTCTGACCTGCTGGGTTACCTTAGCACCTTGTGTCCTTTATTTGTAAACCAGCATCTGCAGTTCCTTGTTTCTGCTCTCTATATCCAGGCAGTTAACTCCCCCTGGATCCTACTTGATCTAATCTTTCAGAGCATTTTGTCACACGGAAACTTAAAAAGGCCTTGCAGAAACTTTTCTACGATCCTGCCCTCATCCTTATTGGATGCTTCTTCAAAAAAACTCAGATTCAAGAGCCACGATCTCCCACGCACAAACCCATGCTGACTATTGCGAATCAACCAGTCTATCCAAAAGCAGGTACATTTCATCCTTCACAATCTTCTTTGATAACTTTCCTACTGCAGATGTTAGGCTTACATCAATAATTCTCCAGATTTTCTCGCGTCCTTTTTGAAATAGAAGGATATTAGCCACCCTTCAGTCTTCCAGCACTTCACCCATATCCAATGATGATTCATACATCTCAGTCAGGATCCTGAATTTTCTTCTCCAGCTTCCCACAGCATCCTTGGATAAATCTGATCGGGCCTGGGAGATTTATCTACCATCCTATGTCTTAGGACATCCAGCTCCTCCTCGACCGTAATACAGACTGTCCTCAAAACATCTCCATTATCTGTCCAAAGTTTTGTAGGCTTCATGTCTTTCTTCATGGTAAAACTGAAGAGAAATATTCACAGAGATTCTGAATCCTGTCCCTCCACACATAGATGACCACCATTCTTTCTCCGGTTCATTTCCTGACCATTCCCTCAATTTGTCTCCTAATCCAGGGCTTCTTACTCCTGACTGCCTTGCCCTTCACTCTAACAGGAACATGCATTGATTGAACTCACATTATCACATTTTAAAAAGTACTCCATTTTACAGACGTCCTTTTGACCACAAATATCTTTTTACAAGTTGCTGTCTAATAGCATCAAAGTTGGCCTTGCCTAAATTTAGAACTTGTATCTCCTGTGCTGTGCTCCGTCCTATCTTTCCGTACATCACCCATAGCTGACAAAGATGCCATATTCTCCCTCAGTCATCTCTTCTCTTGTTTCCCCACAATATTCTGTGATGGACATCACTAGCTACCCAAGCAGAATATGAGGTGTTGTTCCTCCAACTTGAGTGTGACCTCACTTTGCCAATGAAAGAGGACAGAAAGGTCAGTGTAGGAATGGGATGGGTAGTTAAAACGGTTAGCAACCGGCAATCCAGAAGGCCTTGGCAGACCACACTCGTGTTCTGCAAAATAGTTGCCAGGTCTACGATTGGTCTCGTTGATGTAAAGGAGGCCGTATAGGGAACACATAATGCAGTAGATGAGATGCACATGAACCTGTCTCGCCTGGAAGGATTGCTGGATTCCATGGATGGATGTGAGGAAGGAGGTATGACGTGTTACATCTCCTGCGGTCACAGGCGAAAGTATTTGTGATGAGGGGTGGTTTGTGTGGGAAGGGATGAGCGAACCAAGGAATTGTGAAGGAAGCGGTCTCCACAGAAGACAGAAAGGCAGGGCAGCAGAGAAGATGTGATTGGTGGTATCACGTTCACTGTTGTGGAAATTGTTGGAGAATAATGCGTTTGGGACTAGCTTTGTGAGGTGACTTTGTTAGCATGAATAAGTTGGGTTGAAGGGTCTGTTTCTGTGTAGTGTAGCTCCACGACATTAACCTATGAACCTGCCCACATTTCAGGAAACTATGGATTTAGACTTTGGGGTGATCTATTATTTACTGTAAATATCCTACCCCTATTTGACTTCCCAAAATTTATCACCACCTATTTGTTGGGATTACGTTCCATCTGCCAACGCCCTTCCAATTTTTTTAATGTGGATTTTCCAGAAGATTTTTTATAAGGGGGAATGGTAAATTAAATCCCAAATTGGCCAAGTGGTCGGAAGCAGAGGATAAAGGTTGTTGATGTGACTGGAAAGCAGTTACCGGTAGCGTTCCACAAAGTTCAGTTTTTGGTTCTGTGTTTTTCCAATGATAATATTCATTTAGATTAATTTAGAGGGCTTGATGAAGTTTGCAGATGATACTAACATCGACCACGTGGCTCATAGTAAGGATATCAGTCAGCCCGACATCAGTAATACAAACGTAAAGTGCAGGAAAAATTCAGCATATCAGGCACCCTCGTGGAAGGAGAAACAAAATGAATTTTTCAATCTTCTTGATTAGTACGGGTGTCAGAGGTTATGGGGAGAAGGCAGAAGAATGGGGTTCAGGAGGGAGAGATAGATCAGCCATGCTTGAATGGCAGAGTAAACTTGATGGGCCGAATGGCCTAATCCTATTCCTTTTCCTTATGACATTTAAGTCCACGACTCTTCATCAAACCTTTCAGATTGGTGTCAGAAGGAAATATTTGAGGAAATTATTAAGTGATATTGGTGTACTTGGAATAGGATTCTGAAAAGTCAACACCAGTGATATTGGTGTACTTGGAATAAATAGGATTCAGAAAAGTCCTGCCATTCAAAACGGCTGGCCTCCAGTGCCCCACTGGGTCAAATCCCCATGACTCTTGATTCCTCCATCTTTCACCTCCACTTTGAAGAAATTGAATAATCTGGCCTTCACTACCCTAAGTGGCGTGAATGTTAAGAAATTCACACCATCTGAGAACATGAATTTATGAAAGATAAATTAAATTTATTACACGCAAGTAGAGAACATGGCACTGGGAGAATTATACAATTGTAGATTGATAATTTGCTTACACGAAAATTGTACCGTTGACTGTGGTCAACGAAGCTGGCACAGATCCACGCTGGGTCCCACTATTGTATCCATGATTTAGTTTAGTTTAGAGATACCGCGCAGAAACAGGCCTTTCGGCCCACCAAGTCCGCACTGACCAGCGATCCCTGCACATTAACACTATCCTACACACTTGGGACAATTTACATTTATACCATGCCAACTAACCTACAAACCTGTATGTCTTTGGAGGGTGGGAGTAAACTGAAGACCCTGGAGAAAATCCACGCAGGTCACGGGGAGAACGTACAAACTCCGTACAGACAGCACCCAAAGTCAGGATCGAACCCAGGTTTCTGGCGCTGTGAGGCAGCAACTCTACCGCTGCATCACCATGCCACCCATTGAATCAAAGGATCGTGAGATATAGCGAGATTTTGTTGTGGCAAAGCGACCTGGCAAAATGCACAGTGGGGAGGTTGCAGAAAAGCCTTGCAGGTAAATAGACGGGTTAAAATAGTCAAAGATAATAGAAATGTGCACCAATGAGCACACCCATTCTAGGAGAAAAATAACAGCAAAAAATTGCTTAAAATGATGATTACATACAACGGTGCTGGATTTCTGAGGGCTCTGGGTGCTCATGTACGTGAATCACAAAGGTGGCACAGTGGGAAGCAACCCAGAGAGGTCCAGAGACCCGGGTTCAATCCTGATTACGGGTGCTGTCTGTGCAGAGGTTGCACATTTTCCCTGTGACCACGTGGGTTTCCTCCCATATTTAAAAGGTTTGTAGGTTATTTGGCTTCTGTAAATTGGGTGTAGGATATGAAAGTAAGACAAAATGGAGCCATCGTACGGGTGATCGATGGTTGACATGAACGTTGGGCTGAAGGGCCTGTCTCCATGCTGTATCTCAAAACTTTTTAAAAAACTAAACACTGAAAAAATCCACGTATAGCAAGCAATTGAAAGGCAAATGGTGGTTTTCGATTATAGAGTCAGTGTCATACAGCATATAAACAGGCTCTTCAGCCTAACTTGTCCACGCCAGCCAACATGCCCGATTTACATTAGTCCCAACTGCCCGCACGTGGCCTATAATCCTCTAAGCCTATCCTATCCATGTACTTGCCAAAATGTCTCTTAATTGTTATGACAGTACCTGCCTTGCCAACCTCCTCTGGTAGCTCGTTCCATATATCCACTGTATAAACATTTATCTTTTGGGTTCCTATTAATTCTTTCCCCCCTCATCTTAAACCTATGTCCTCTGGTTCTCAATTCCCCAATTCTGCTTAAAAGAATTTGTACATTTGTATTTCTCTCATTTAAGTACACCTCTTTAAGATCTTCCCTCATCCTGCACTCAAAATAAAATCCTAGCACGCCCAACCTCTCCCTATAGCTCAGGCCCCCGATCCGAGCAGCATCTTCGTCGATCTTCTCTGCACCCTTTTTAGCCTGACAACATCTTTCCTTTGATAGACACAAAAGCTGCAGTAACTCAGCGGGTCAGACAGCATCTCTGGAAAAAAGGAATAGGTGACGTTTTTGGTTGAAACTCTTTTTCAGACTGAGTCAGGGGAAAGGGAAACAAGAGATATAGACATTGATGTAGAGAGATATAGAACAAACGAACGAAAGAAATGTGAGCTGTGTGCTCGGTGAAAACGAGTACAGATAATGAGACTCAACAAGACGACTTTGAAGCTGGTTCATTTAGCACACAGAAGCCTGCCATGTCCTCATCATAAGAGCAGATTCCTTGTACAATGACATTGAACCATGGGTGAGCCTACATTTGGAATAAAGTCTGATCTCCTTCCCAAACAATCGCGTGGATTACGAGAAATGCAAGAATGTTGCCACAATTGAAAAACGATTGAACTATGTGTAAAGCAGAAACAGAATTACCAGCCCAACTAACTGGTCCATGCCTACCAAGTTGTCAAACCAAGTCAGTCCCATTTGCCTGCATTTGGCCCACTAGACCTTTTCTATCCATGTACCTGTCCAAACACCTTTTGAATATTGTAATTGGACCTGCCTCTATAGTGGTATGAATATTGATTCCTCTAACTTCAAGTAACTCTTGCTTCCTCTCTCTCTCCGTCCCTCCCCCACCCTATTTCCCCTACTAGTTTCACTGTCTTCCGGATTAATTTTACTGTTTTTATGCCTCATTGTCACCTTCCCCTCAACCAACAATGAATCATTGTACATTTCCTAGATCATTGTCTGCTTTGATCTATTCTTTGATCGGGCTTATCACCAACGGTGATGAAACAAAATACAGAGCGGAGGTGCAGAACCTGGCGGACTGGTGCTCTGATAACAACCTGTCCCTAAATACCACCAAGACCAAGGAGCTGATCATCAACTTCCGTAGGTCACATAACGGGGAATATGCCCCGATCTCTATCAACGGGGACAGTGTGGAGAGAGTGTCTAGCTTCAAGTTTCTGGGCACTCACATTTCGGAGGACCTAACATGGTCCAATAACACTGCTGCGCTGGTCAAGAAGGCACAGCAACGACTGTTCTACCTAAGAACACTGAAAAAGTCTGGTCTACCACAACAGCTGCTGACGACATTCTACCGCTGCACCATAGAGAGCATCCTAACGCATGGCATCCGTGTGGTACCTCAGCTGCACGGAGGCAGAAAGGAAAGCTCTTCAGCGGATAGTCCATAGAGCTCAGAGGACCATCGGAAGACAGCTACCAGACTTGGAGGGCATCTACAACACACAATGCCTCAGAAAAGCCACCAGCATCCACAAAGACTCTTCACACCCCTGCAACAGTCTGTTCGAACTCCTTCCATCGGGCAGACGATACAAGGCCTTCTACGCCCGCACCTCCAGACTCAGGAACAGCTTCATCCCCAGTGCCATAGCTGCTACGAACCGGTCCTGCTGAGCCGGATGGTCACATCGCACAGTGATCCGGCACAGATCTACTTGCACTTTTTTCTGTCTTAAAACTGTTACAATTTGTTTTGGGTTGTTGTTGTTCAAATTAACTAAATTATTGCATCGTATGGGTGGCGCATTCCCAATCTCGTTGTACCCCTGTACAATGACAATAAAGATATATTGTATTGTATTGTATTACATGTTCTTTGTACCTTTCCATATCTCGTTTCCCTCTCCCCTGACTCTCAGTCTGAAGAAGGGTCTCGATCTTAAACGTCACCCATTCCTTCTCTCCAGAGATGCTGGCTGTCCCGCTGTTCACCTTATTACCCCTCGTGGTTTTATATAGCTCCATAAGGTCACCCCCCTCAGTCTCCTACACGCCAACATTTTCAGCTTCTTAAACCATCCAGTCCTAACAACATCCTTGAGAAAGTAAGCATGCTGTGCATCTTCTTCGTAACTCTGTCTACCTGTCTCACCACGTTTAGGTAACTATGTACCTGGTCTCTGGGATCTCTCTGTTCTACAAGATTCTTCAGGGCCCTGCCATTTACTGCCCTGGTTTAACTTATCAATGTAACACCGCACATAGAGTTAGAATCCACCTACCATTCTGAGGCCAACTTTCCCAGTTGATCTAGATCCTATTGTAATCTCAGGTAATCACCTTCACTGTACTACACCACCAACATTAGTGTTACTGTAAACGTACCTACCATGTTAACTACACTCTCATCCAAATTGTTAATGAAGATGACAAACAGTGAACCAAGCACCAATCCCTGGTCACAGATCTCAATCTGGAAGAACAACCTGACAAACTACTATTCTCTGATCCTATTTTCAAACTAATTTTGTAATTGGACCTGCCTCTATCGTGGTATGAATAATGATTCCTCTAACTTCAGAGGATTCCTCTAACTTTAAGAGCATTAAGGTGGATAAATCCCTTGCACCTGATGGGATTTATCCCAAGTTATTGAGGCAAAAGAGAGGAGAATATGGGAGCCTTGACAAAGATCTCTGTGCCTTTTCTAGCCACAGGTGAGGTCCCGGAGCACTGGAGTGTAGCTAATATTGTTCCTTATTTTAGAAGTATAGAGAATCCAGGGAATTATAGGCTGGTGATCCGCACATCTGTGGTGGGGAAACTAATGGAGAGAATTCTTCAAGACATTATCTAATCCCATTTGGAAAATAATAGGTCGATCAGCATGGCTTTGTACATGGCAGGTCGTGTCTTACTAACTTGAACAAGTTTTTTGAGGAGGTAACGAAGGTGTTCAATGAGAGTAGGGCGATGGTTGTTGTCTACATGGATTTTAGTAAGGCATCTCATAAGGTTCCTCCCATGGTAGGCTGAACCAGAAGATTAAGATGCACTGGATTTTTAGTGATTTATAACAGCACGGAGGTACAGAGGGAACTTGGGGTCCAAGTCCATAACTCCCTGAAAGTGGCAACTAAGTAGGCAGCACGTGGTTTGCTTGTTTTCATAGGTCAGGCCATTGAGTACAACAGTCAGGAAGTCATGAGGCAAGTTTCTAGAACTTTTGTTAGGCCACATTTGGAGTATTGTTTACAGATCCTGTTACCTCGTTACAGGGTGGATGTGGAGACTTTGGAATGGGTGCAGAGGTAGTTTACCAAACTTATGCCTGGTATAGGGAGTGTCAGCTACAGAGAGATGTTGGACAGACTTGGTTTTCCCTGGAAGCAATGGGAAGACTGGACAGAATATTAAAAAACTACGAGGGGCAAATATAGGTGGGCCACCAAGAGTAATGGGGGGGGGGTGGGGTGGAGCAGCAGCACCGGGCAGTAGCTAGGACTGTTCGGTGAACTTTTGAAACTTTGCAGCATCAAAACGTGGTGACACTCGTGTACTGCTTGTGAAGTCTGCTACATGATTTTACCGGGTTGTCTGCAAAATGAAGCATTTCACTGTACCTTCGTACATGTGACAATAAAGTATCGTTGAATCATTGAGGGTAGAAAGTCAGATACTTTTTCCCAGGATGGAATAATCAACTACTAGAGGGCTTAGTTTTAAGGTGAAAGGGCCAAAGTTTAAAGGAGACCTGCTGTGCAAGCTTTGTTTTACACAAGGGCAGCCAATGCCTGCTGGGGGTGGCGGTTTAAAATACATTAGTGGCATGTCTGATAGGTAAATGGATATGCTGGGAATGGAGGGATATGGTTTATGTGCAGGTCGATAAGTGGTGGTCTTGGCACAGACATTGTAGGCCCGCCCACCCGCAGGTGCTGTTCGTGTGCTGCACTGTTCTGTGGTCTATTATCAATTACATCATATACAATGTGTGTTAAGGAAGTGTGTGTTATCAGCATTTGACTGAATAGGATACAAGTAAAGTTTTTCATTATATCTCAATACACGTGTAAACCAATATTAATATCAAATACATGTCTGCTCATTTTTGATAACCGAACCATGCAAAAACAATTTTGTCCATTTATTTGTGTATCTTATAATTTTATACATCTCTATCAGGTCACCCCTCAGCCTCCATGGCTCCAAGGAAAACAAACCCAGCCCCATCCAATCTCTCCTAATAACTGAAGTCCTCCAATACAGTCAACATCCTAGTGAAACTTCTCTGCACTCTCCAGAACAATCGCATCCTTACTATAGTCCGGTGAGCAAAGTATGCCACTACATCAATTCCATCTACGTTGCACACTGCTTCAGGCCAGTAGCGAACATGACCAGGAACCTTATCACCCTGGTCATTCTCTCTCCTTCTCTCTTTCATTAGACCAGAGATACAAAATCTTAAAGCATATACTATCAAGAGTACGGAAGGATCCTGACACAAGCTTTGCCGCAGTGTTGATCTTCCAATGCATCTCACTGCGGACGTTATACTTTTTATCTGCAGTTTCTCTGTAACAGTAACGCTATAACGCTGTAATACTATTTTCTGCGCTATGGTATTTTTCCATTCGCACTACCCGTTGTACTTGTTTATGGCTTGAGTGTACTCATGAATAGCAAGATTTGACTGGATTACACACATGGTTTTACAATGATACACTTGACAATATCAATACCAAATACGCACAATACTTCAAATGCGACCTTAGTAGTGATTTGTAAAGTTGCAAAGTAACATCCCAACTCTTATATTCAATGCCCTGATCTATGGAGGAGTGTACACCACAAGCCTTCTACACTACCCTATGCATTTGTGTGGCTCTTGTAAGGGAACCGCGTACTTGGACCCTTGGGAGGAGAGAGTGGTGCACCAATGCAGGAGAAGTTTGGGCCCAACTTGGTCTAGTTTTCTATAAATATCCTTCCCCTACTTGATGTCATGAAACTAATCACCTCACCCATCAGGATTAAACTCCATCCTACCAACTTTCTAACTGATCTATCTTGATTGCCATCCTCTAACACCCCAATTTTCATGTCTTTAGTTAACAGCTTCTGTGCGATAACAGGCCCTTCCACCCACCGAGTCCACGCCGACCAAGGATTACCAGCACACTAGTTCTACCTACACACTAGGAATAATTTACAGAAGCCGTTTAAACCTGCATGTCTTTGGTATGTGGGAGGAAACTGGAACACAGAGAAAACACTCATGGTCAGGGAGAACGTGCAAACTTCATACAGACAGCACTCGCAGTCAGGTTGTAACCCGGGTCTCTGGTGCTGCAAGACTGCAACTTTACTGCTGCCACAATCGTCTCTTCAAAATTCACATTTTAGTCATTAATATTCTTTTTTGCACTTAATCTCCTCTACATTCCACCCAATGTCAGATCTTCCTTTTCTCAGCATGACAGGACCTGCTTTATCTCTAAATTTCTCTAGTGCTCACGAAAAGTAATTGGGACAAAAGGTCAATTATTTTTCTCTTTGTAAATGCGTAGCTTTTCTACTTTACTGCTTCTTGTGTCTGTTTTGGATCGGCCATCAGATGCAAGCTGTGGAGTTGAAAGTACACTTGATATCAACAACAAGCAATGTCTAGCTGATGACATACAATACTTGGTATTTCCAAAAATCTGCCATTTTCCCATACGGAGGCCATGGGTTTTGAGCAAAGTTATTTTAAAGAATCAAGATTGGATCTCAGACCTGGTTTGTTTGATGAACAATTGTAAAGTAATGTTTTTATCTGAAAAAAGCTCAGGGTTCAACCTGGGCTCTGCACTTTTATCTGCAGTTAGTCTGCCCATCTTTGAAAAACTATACTAAAACCATGCAAACTGATCATTGCATCAAATCTATATACCCAAAATATGAACTACTTCTATTAAAATATCTCTTTGCTCTTAAGATATGAACATTGGTCTCCAGGATATCCCACAAGGTGGCGCAGCGGTAGAGTTGCTGCCTTACAGCAAATGCAGCGCCGGAGACTCAGGTTCGATCCTGACTATGGGTGCTGTCTGTATGGAGTTGGTACGTTCTCCCCGTGACCTGCGTGGGTTTTCTCCGAGATCTTCGGTTTCCTCCCACACTCCAAAGACATACAGGTATGTAGGTTGCTTGACTGGGTAAATGTAAAAATTGTTCCTAGTGTGTGTAGGATAGTGTTAATATGCGGGGATCGCTGGGCGGCGCGGACTCGGTGGGCCGAAGGGCCTGTTTCCGCGCTGTATCTCTCTAAAAAAAAAAAAAGTACACCCTTTCCTCCTTCAAAAATAGCGCCGAACCAAGCCAGGTTTACATGACCCATTTAAAATGAAGAAAAATATTTCAAGTAGTTTTGGTCCTATGAGGAAAAGCCAGAAAGGTTTGAATAAAGGCGTGTGGGACATAAATGATCGAAGATGTATATCCAGCTATTATGCTGAAACGGTGAGGTCACTAGGGTAACAAAGGTGAAGGTTTGAGCAAGAGTTGAGGTGAAATAGCATCCAAAGTGGATGATACCATAAATATGAACATCAGTAGCCTTTGTGATGGAAGAGAAATAGGGGTTAGAAGCTCAACTTGGCATCAAATAGGATTTCAGTCTCTGATTTATTAGGTTCATGGTTTTGAATTTAGAGTTTGCCGAAGACGCCGTACAGCTGATATTTCCAGCAATGGCTTGCTTCTCTTTGGTGAAGATGGACGATGCAATGAACAGTGTCAGAAGTTGGGATAAATACACATCAGCCAGTCACATGAAATATTCCAGTTGGGATAAATTCAATACTAGAAACAAGGGCAGGAACATTATTTTAAACGTTCTTAGAGAAATGTACATCAACAATGGAAGCTGACTGTATTTTAAATTTAAAAGGTAATTATAAGTGAAGAATTTTAAAATATGCAGATTTTGATGCAGTCAGTTCGAGCATTATTCTTAAAGAATTTTATTTTTCACAACGTATTACTTTGGATACCTTCCTAAGCTCATAAGTTCTGGGAGCATTAACATTATTTAACATAAAGTACTGAGCACAAATAACAGGCTTCAAAATATCTCCAAATATTAGAGGGGAAAAAAA
Organism: Rhinoraja longicauda; assembly: GCF_053455715.1. NCBI lineage: Eukaryota > Metazoa > Chordata > Chondrichthyes > Rajiformes > Arhynchobatidae > Rhinoraja > Rhinoraja longicauda. The sequence goes on along the minus strand of NC_135955.1, from coordinate 911,052 downwards.
CTTAAATCCCAATTAAATCAAGTGGGAAAATTAATTTCTGAACAAAAATGAAAATATCACAATGCTATTCTCACTGCTTATATTACTCAGCTCTCTCCACCTCGAGAGCTTTAAGGGTAGATGTAGCACGACCACCTGACCACAATGCTCTACAAGGTGCATCAGAAACTTGACGACCAGTTCAGGACGAGCATCCCAATAAAGACAGTCACATTAATAATTATTGCCAGGGATATTATCAGGAAATATTGTTCAATTCTCGAGATCAGTTCCATTTCACATAAGCAAAACTGATGTCAGATGGAAGTAGTGGGGGGGGGGGGGGGGGAGAAGATTCCCAATATGAATACTTGTTAAAAATTGGGAATCAAAAATGACAGTATCACTCCAAAGTTGTTTAATACTGCATACATTTTATGTCCATTCCTTCAATGGGCTCAACAAATTAAGGGTGGCACGGTGCCACAGCGGTAGAGTTGCTGCCTTACAGCGCAGAAGAGCCAGGTTCGATCCCGACTACGGGTGCTGTCTGTACGGAGTTTGTATGTTCTCCCTGTGACCTGCGTGGGTTTTCTCCGAGATCTTCGGTTTCCTCCCACACTCCAAAGACGTACAGGTTTGTAGGCTAATTGGCTTGGTGTACATGTGTGTAAACTGACCCTAGGTAGACACAAAATGCTGGAGTAACTCAGTGGGACAGGCAGCATCTCTGGAGAGAAGGAATGGATGACGTTTCGGCTCGAGACCCTTCTTCAGACTGATGTCTGGGGAGTGGATGGTACAATGATAAAATGTAATCAGAGACAGTAAGACTGGTGGGAGAACTGGGAAGGGATGGAGAGAGGGAAAGCAAAGGCTGCTTGAACATTAGAGAAGTCAATGTTCATACTGTTGGGGTGTAAGCAACCCAAGCGAAATATGAGGTGCTGCTCCTCCAATTTGCGCTGGGCCTCACTCTGACAATGAAGGAGGCCCAGGACAGAAAGGTCAGATTGGGAATGCGAGGGGGAGTTAAAGTGCTGAGCAACCGGGAGATCAGGTAGGTTTAGGTGGACTGAGTCTGCGCTTGGTCTTGCTCCAGGAGTCCACACCTGGAGCAGCGGATACAGTAGATGAGGTTGGAGGTGGTGCAGGTGAACCTCTGCCTCACCTGAAAAGATTGTTGGGTTCTATGGACAGAATCGAGGGGGGAGGTAAAGGGACAGGTGTTGCATCTCCTGCGGTTGCAAGGGAAAGTACCTGGGGAGGGAGAGGTTTGGATGGGGATGAGTTGACCAGGGAGTTGTGGAGGGAACGGTCTCTGCGGAAAGCAGAAAGAGGTGGTGATGGGAAGATGTGGCTCGTAGTGGGATCCCGTTGCAGGTGGCAAAAATGTTGGAGGATTATGTGCTGTAGGCGACAGTTGATGGGGTGGAAGGTGAGGACAAGGGGGACTCTGTCCTTGTTACGAATGGGGGAAGGGGGAGCAAGAGCGGCGTTGCGGGATATCGAGGAGACCCCAGTGAGAGCCTCATTTATAATGGAAGAGCGAAACCCCCGCTCCCAAAAGAATGAGGACATCTTTGATGTAAATTGTCCCTAGTGGGTGTAGGATGGTGTTAATGTGCAGGGATTTCTGGTCGGCGCGGACTTAGTTGGCCAAAGGACCTGTTTCCGAGCTCTATCTCTAAACTAAACTAAAATAATATTAAAATAAAAGAAACTTTGCATAAAGACATGAAAAAAGGAAACTGCAGTGGCACGGTTTTTATCTAGAGCTAATAGGTTTCGCAGTAAGCAGGATAAGACCATGCCCAACACGAACATTCTGCAAAATTTAATAAAGCGCCCCGTTCCTTTTATTACTTTTTTTCCCTTAATTTCTTAATTTTCTTAATTTTGTTTCTTAATTTGTAATGAGCATTTTGTATATTCATTAATCTCTGGGGAAGGTCTATAGCATAAGCTACATAAAATGAAACAATTAAACAAGAACATTGCTAAGCATTACTTTAATATTCATTCAATTGTAATTTATAAATTTGTCCATTAAATTGATCATTTGGAATTCTTTACTAACAAGTTTGCTTTTCATTATGTCTACATACATAGTACAGCACAGGAACAGGGCTTTCAGCCAACAATGTCTATGCTGTTAAACTAATCTCGGCCTGCACATGAATCATATCCCTCTATTCCCCACATCATGTGCCTTTTGAAAAGCCTCTGCAACACCACTATCACATCTGCCTCTGCCACCAGCCCTGGCAGCGTATTCCAGCCACCCACCATGAAGGGCAAATAACCTGCCCTCACTTCTCCTTTAAACACTCTGAATAGAAACATAGAAAATAGGTGCAGGAGGCCATTCAGCCCTTCGAGCCAGCATCGCCATTCATTGTGATCATGGCTAATCATCCACAATCAGTAACCCGTGCCTGCCTTCTCCCCATATCCCTCGATTCCACTAGCCCCTAGAGCTCTATCCAACTCTCTCTTAAATTCATCCAGTGAATTGGCCTCCACTGCCCTTTGTGCCAAGAATTCCACAAATTCACAACTGTGGGTGAAAAAGTTTTTTCTCAACTCAGTTTTAAATTGCCTCCCCTTTATTCTTAGACTGTGGCCCCTAGTTCTGGACTCCAACATTGGGAACATTTTTCCTGCATCTGGCTTTCCAGTCCTTTTATAATTTTATATGCTTCTATAAGATCCCCTCTCATCCTTCTAAACTCCAGTGAATACAAGCCCAGTCTTTCCAATCTTTCCTCATTTAACAGTCCTGCCATCCCGGGGATAAATCTCGTGAACCTACACTGCCACTCCCTCAATAGCAAGGATGTCCTTCCACAAATTAGGAGACCAAAACTGCACACAATACTCCCGACATGGTCTCACCAGGGCTCTATACAACTGCAGAAGGACCTTTTTATTCTTATACTCAAATCCTCTCGTTATGAAGGCCAACATGCCATTAGCTTTCTTCACTGCCCGCTGTACCTGCATGTTTACTTTCAGCGACTGCTGTACAAGGACACCCAGGTCTCATTGCACCTCTTCCTCTCACCTTAAAGCTATGCGTTTAATATTAAGCATTATTGTGGGAAAAAATGTTCTGACTGTCAACCTTATCTATGCCTCTCATTATTTTTATAAATCTATCAGATCTCCCCTCATCCTCCTGGGCTCCAAGGAATAAAGCAATCGCCTGCCCAACCACTCCCGAAGGCTCAGGCCCTCAAGTCCTGGCAACATGCTCATAAATAGTCTCAGTAGCCTTTCCAGCTTAATGGCATCTTTCCCATTGCAGAGAGACCAAAACTTACACAGTATTGCAAGTGGGCCTCACTGACGACTTGTGCAATTGTGACATGACGTTCCAATTTCTTGAATGAAGACAACCAAAAACTTTCTTTACCACCTACCTGCATGTGTTTTCAGGGAACTGTGCATTTGTACTCTTAGATCCCGCAGTTCTACAACACTCCTCAAGGCAGGTCATTGTGCAGGTTACATGGTTGATTTCCCAAAAAGCACCAGCTCCCAGCCAGTTCTGAATCCAAACTACCAAGTCACGGTGAATGCTATTCATCTTAATCCTCTGGATCAGCCTACCCTGAGGGACCTTGTCAAGTGCCTTATTAAAGTATAGAAACAAGGAATTGCAGATGTTGGTTTACCAAGGAAAGACCCAAAAAGCTGGAGTAACTCAGCGGGGTAGGCAGTATCCCAGGAGAACATGGACAGATGATGTTTCAGGTGCGGACCCTTCTTCAGACTACCAGTGGGCTGACCCAATGTGTCTTTTTGTGTTTTGTGTGTTATTTTAAATGTCATTTTGTGTGTTACTTTATCGAAATCCTTGTTGACAATATCCACGGCCCTCCACTCAATCAGCTTTGTCGCCTTCTCAAAAACTCGTTTTTAACACATGAAATATAAAATAAATGTAGTTACCCAGATTCCGAAGAAGTGCAGGTTTATAGGTTAATTGGCTTCAGTAAATTGTCCCTAGTGTGTATGATAGAACTAATATACGGTTGATTGCTGGTGGGTGTAGACTCGAAGGACCTGTTTCCACGCTGTATCTCTAAACTAAACTAAAACTAAATATTTGACCGCGTGGGCTTGCTCTGGTTTTCTCACACATTCGAAAGATATGTGGGTTTGTAGATTAATTGGCTTCTGTAAATTGTGTTTAGTGTATAGGATACAAAACTGGGCTAACATAGAACTAGTGTACGGGTGATCGCTGGTCGGTGTGGATGGTGGTCCGGAGGGCCTGTTTCCACGCTGTGTAGAGTCATAGAGTGATACAGTGTGGAAACAGGCCCCAGGAAACAGTGGAAACTTACCCACACTGGCCAACATGTCCCAGCTACCTGAGTCCCACCTGCCAGCATTTGGTCCATATCCCTCCACACCTGTCCTATCCATGTGCCTGTCTAACTGTTTCTTAAACGTTGGGATAGTCCCAGCCTCAACTACCTCCTCTGGCAGCTTGTTCCATACACCCACCACCCTTTGTGTTAAAAAGTTAACCCTCAGATTCCGATTAAGTCTTTTCCCATTCACCTTGAACCGATGTCCTCTGGTCCTCGATTCCCCTACTCTGGGCAAAAGACTACCTGAGCTATTCCTCTCACGATCTTATACACCTCTATAAGATCACCCCTCATCCTCTTGCACTCCAAGGAATGGAGTCCCAGCCTACTCAATCTCTGCCTATACCTCACACCCTCGAGTCCTGGCAACATCCTCGTAAATCTTCTCTGTACCCTTTCCAGCTTGATAACTGTATGTCTAAAGCTAAAACTAATCTCTAAATTAAACACTTTGAGTGCATTGTGTACAGTCCTGGTACCTACACTTCAGAGAGAATGTGGGAGCAAAAGAGAGAGCAAAGTAGAGATTTACCAGTTTGTTACCAGGAGTGGAGGGTTGGAGATATAGGGAGAGATTGGATAAGCTGGGCTTGTACTCACTGCAATGCAAGAGACTGAGGGATGATCTTCTAGAGGTTTATATAATGAGAATGGGCATAGATAGTCAGAATGTGTAAGAAGGAACTGCAGATGCTGGTTTAAACTGCAGATGCTGGTTTAAACTGAAGATAGACAGAAAATGCTGGAGTAACTCAGCGGGACAGGCAGCATCTCTGGAGAGAAGGAATGGGTGACGTTTCGGGTCGAGACCCTTCTTCTGACCAGTGTGAACGGGTGATCGATGGTCGGCGTGAGCTCAGTGGGCCAAATGCCCAGTTTCCATGCTGTATCGCTAAACCTATGTTCAATGTTCTCCTCAATGCCTTGGCTTATGTAGACACAAAAAGCTGGAGTAACTCAGCGGGTCAGCCAGCATCTCTGGAGACAAGGAATGGTTGACGTTTTGGCTCGAGACCTGTGTGCGATTGTATACTTGTGTGCTTGAGCATGTACATGTGTGCGCGAGTGTGTACATGTGTGTTGTGTGCGTGCATGAGTGTGCGTGTTTGTGTGTACAAGTATACACGTGTGCGCTTGAGTGCGTGTAAGTGTGCGTCAGTGTGTACAGGTGTGAGTGTGCACGTGAATGTACGTGTACGTGAGTGTATATGTGTGTGCGTGAGTATGGGCGTATGTGTGCATGTGAATGTCCGTGCGCATATGTACGTGTGCATTTTGTACACCCACGTGTGTGTGTGAGAATGTACACGTGGGTGAGGGGGTTTTGTGCATGTTAGTGTGCATATGTGTGTGAGTGTATGCACGGCTATGTGTGGGGCGGTGTGTGTATGCACGTGTGTATACATGTGCATGGTAGTGTGTGTGTCTATACATTTGGGGGGTTGCATTGGTGCATGCATGTGTGGGCGTGCGTTAACACACCTGTGTGTGTTTATGTGAGAGAGATGCAGAGCCGGCCATGAACTCTGGATTGACTAGGCTTATATTCACCGGAATTTAGAAGAATGAGAGGGGATCTTATTTTATCACATGTAAAATTCTTAAGGGATTGGACAGGCTAGATGCAGGAAACATGTTCCCAATATTGGGGTAGTCCAGTACCGGGGGGGTCACAGTTTAAGAATAAGGAGTAGGCCATTTAAGACTGAGATGAGGAAAAACTTTTTTACCCAGAGAGTTGTGAATCTGTGGAATTCTCTGCCTCAGAAGGGCAGTGGAGGCCAATTCACTGGATGCTTTCAAGAGAGTTAGATTTAGCTCTTAGGGCTAACGGAATCAAGGGATTTGGGGAAAAAGCAGGAACGAGGTCCTGGTTTTGGATGATCAGCCATGATCACAATGAATGGCGGTGCTGGCTCAAAGGGCCGAATGGCCTACTCCTGCACCTATTTTCTATGTAACACAATTTTAAGTTTGGTGCTCTTGCAGAAGAATACTTTGAGCAGAAAATCCAAAGGTGCTGCTCATAGAATTATATTATTGGTTGTTCATGATGAAGAGCTTGCATCTATTTTTGCTACTCTGCATTTCTGCCTCAATGACAACACTATAAAGACAAACTGGGACAGTCCTTGCATAGTAAGTGGTAGAGCTCCAGGAGTGTTGAACAGCGATCTAGCAATACAGATGCAGGTTATCCAGAAAGTGATGTATCAGCAGATAGTGTGGCGAAAAAGATGTTTGGCACGATTGGCTTTATTGGGAAGAGTACTGAGTACAAGTGCTGGTACATCATGATACAGCTGTACACGTCATTGGTGAGATTACACTTGGAGTACAATGCACAGTTCTGGTCGCCCAGCTACAGAAAAGAAGGTGTAAATGGTGTAGAAGAGATTCATATAATATGAACCACACAGGAAGAGGACCTTCAGCCCACAATGACTGTGTGGAACATCATGCCAAGTTAAACTAATTTCCTCTCTCTGCATGTGATCTATATCCCTCCATTCGATGCAAATCCATGTGCTAATCTAAAAGCTGCTTAAACACCAATATCGTTATCTGCCTCCTCTATCATCATCCCTGGCAGCACATTCCAGGCAACCACCAATCTGCCCCACACATGTCCTTTAAACTTCACATCTCTCACCATAAAACTGTCTATACTTCTCATAATATTAGTTCTGTCAGGTTTCCCCTCAGCCTCCAACGTTCCATAGAAAACAATGTAAGTTTGTCAACCCTTTCCAAATTGGTTACAACGTCAAATGCAGGCAGTATTGTACACCATCTTGAAATCCTTCCTGTAATGGGGAGGCCAAAAATGCACACAATACTCCAAATGAAGCCTAAACAAAGTCCCATACTTCAACCAATGAAAGCAAGCATGCCAAATTATATTCATTCTCATTCTCTCTCATCATTCTCTCTCATTCTCTCTCTCTCTCTCTCTCTCTCTCTCTCTCTCTCTCTCTCTCTCTCTCTCTCTCTCTCTCTCTCTCTCTCTCTCTCTCTCTCTCTCTCTCTCTCTCTCTCTCTCTCTCTCTCTCTCTCTCTCTCTCTCTCTCTCTCTCTCTCTCTCTCTCTCTCTCCTCTCTCTCTCTCTCTCTCTCTCTCTATCCAACCTCCCTACTACAACACCTCATACCTACTCGGATTAAACTCCATCTGCCATTTTTCCGCCCATCTTTGTAGCTGACCTATATCCCACTGTATAATGTTGACAACCCAGTTACTTTTATATTTCCATAATCTGTCTACATATCTGTTCCTCTATCTCCCACTAGTTATTTGGCCTATAGCATAATTCCTTCAGAGCGATCAAGTGATTGCACTTTTCTTACTTTTGAGCTCTAATGGACGAGCCCTCCAGTGTGACCCTCCTGAGTGCCACCTTCCTCGCTCTGCATGTGACATTCTCCCTAATTGGTAAAGTAACTCCACCTCTTTTACGTCCCTCTCTATTAAAACGTCATGGCCACAACATCATGGTTCTACGCACTGATCCAGTCTCTAACTTCACAGGTGATAAAGAAAACAAAAGTGAATGTCAATGCCAACAAAAGGGTGTTAGATATAGAGAAACCCTTTTGTCTTTGTCATCTGCGAACCCATTCATATATCACCTGTATTCATCTATTACTTGCCATCTCTCCCGTCTAAAGGATCTCGACCCAAAACGTCACCCATTCCCTCTCTCCAGAGATGCTGCCTGTCCAGCTGAGTTACTCCAGCACTTTGTGTCCATCTTCAGTTAAAACCAGCATCTGCAGTTCCTTGCTACCCATCTCTTTTCATATTCATATTTCATATTTTTCATATTATTTTATTTATTTTATCTCTTTTCCTGCTTTCTCTACCCTACAATTACTCAGAAGGGTCCCAACCCAAAACGTCCATTTCCTCTGCAGATGCTGCCTGATCACTGAGTTCCTCCAGCACTATGTGATTTGTTCAAGATTCCAGCATCTGCAGTTCCTTGCATCACCAATGTAATGAAAGAAATGCCTTAACCACCAGGGATTTGTACTCATGCTTAAATCAAGCACCAATACACAATCACAGCGAGCCTTCCAACCTACCTGAAGATGGGATTGGCATTACTTGGTTCCCCTCCCCCTTGTGTACAGTAATGGTAATTTTGGACATTGCACAAGTATTTGCCACACTTCTCCACTTGTTTCATGCCCTGCTAGAGTTATGCAGGACGACTGAAATGCCGCATTCTTTACCTAGTGTGGAGGTTGACTGCTGCTGCTGAGGAGAAGGCTGAGTCTGGACTATCAGACAGGGTTGCACAGGTCTCTGAGGACTCCCAGAATATGTAGGGCCTGATACCAGAGGGGAACCATGCAACTCTGAGGATGGAAAAACAAGAATTCAGAACTGAGCAAGAATTACGACCCACCTCATTCTCTTCTCGTTCACACAGCCCAGAAAAAATAATCTAAATACAGGTAGCAAGAATTTTGATTTCCCCCAAAATAAAGCTCACTAAAATTTGGCTTTCTTAACACATCTCCTCTTGATTCAGGAAAGCTCACTGAGGAAGTGGCTGCGAGGAAGATAAAAAGCCTTGCTGTAAAGTGGGCTGGGAAGAGCTTTATCTATTAGCAGCATACGAGAATTTGTAGACAAGGAGTAAACACATCAACTGTGTAGAAATATGGGTGTTGGAAGTGGGGAAATATGGAAACCTTTCAGGAAGGCCTGTCTCATCCACCTTCGAGATCCATAAGTTATACCAATTACCTTCTGGCAAGCTTTCCATGAAATACATATCATTAGTCCATCAAGAGGTAAACTATGATATAGTATACAACCTCATCTAGAATGGTCGCAAATTCATAATCCTTCTACAAATAGTTAATTTGGGCATGCCGGCAGCCCAAAGGCTAAACAGCAGTCCGAGTCAGGGAAATATTGTCTACTGGTCAATTGTGGCATAATAGTGTAAAATTATACATGAACATATACATCAAAATACTCTCAGCGCTTACCTTGCTGTATTTGCTGATGCTGTGGGTAGCTTGGAGGATGCTGTGGATATTGGATGTAACCTGGAGGGCTCTGGGGAGCATATGGACTGGGTACAGGGCTGTTCTGTTGAGTTATGTATCTGTTGGTAGAACTTGACTGAGGTGGCGCAAACCGACTGTAGACAAATAGGAAACATTGTTTACCCAAATCTCCACATTTAGGCAGTTCATCTGCAGCAAAGATTGGCAAAATCAAATAGCAAGTAGTTTTGTCTTCATAAAGCAATAATGCACAAGGTTACAACCATTTCAAAGTTCCCTACTCAGTGCCAAATTATTCACTATGATTTCCTCTGCTATTTGCAACAAACCACTTTTGCATCATCTCTATTCACTGTATCAGTCTTTTAGCCATGGTTTCGTTTTCAACTGACTGACGAAGGATGCAGTGGTCTCTGCCGCAACGTTAAATTGGAAGAACCTGCTGTTCTCCTGAGAACAAAGATTGAGAAAATATTTCATTGAGAGCGTATATGATCAAGGACACAGCTAAATAAGTCAAAGAGAGAAAGAAGCCTCACTCATGACAAAATGTTCAAGAATCAGCAGACACAGATTCACTGCCTATATGGGGTGTCGAAAGAATCCAGAGATTTCTAAAGGGAGTAGGATAATCTGCAAGTAGCCAGCATTGACTCCACAACTGAAAGACCTATTCATGTACTCCAACAATTCTTTTGATTTACACGAACATACTTGTATTCCAAGTCCCAAAGTCAGCAATACTGAACTAGCTGTTAGATTACTTGCATGCCTATTTCACGCTAATCTACTCTCAACCTCTTCCAAAATAATTTCCCAGGATGACTGATATCAGCAGGGTATGCATCGCTATGAATACCATAAGTACAGCTTGCTTCAAAATAATATTACCCAAAGAAAGTGGCTGCATTTTAAACAGTTTCTATACTAGTCATAAACCACCTCTGAATTCTTCAATCAACACAAAACTTTTTTTTGTCTCAACTCATTATTAAAAATAAACATACCTTAATTTTATCATAATCAAATTAAAACTACAGGAAGAAACAGGCCACTGCGCTTTTTCAGCGATTCTGCAATTCATCACAACTCCACTGATTTGTGACAGAACTCCAATAACTGCTTTCTCTCTAATACTTGGACTCAGTATTAGTCTCGGACAGTATTGGTCTCGGACTCAGTCCGGCAAGTTTCGTAAGTTCAATTTCAGTCACTAGTCTTTATAAAATGCTTTACGAGGTCCAAATAATTAACATCTACAGAAATCTACTTGACCACTACTTGAATTGCTTTTCAAAATAAAATCCAACTTTATCAGGCCTAACTGGTTCTTGACAAATCCTGGCTCGGCTTCATTGATTAACTGAAATATCTCCATGCTTAACAATTTTTTAAAGTGCTTGAGGAACTCAGTGGGTCAGACAGCATATGAGAAGGGAAAAATAAATCGACAGAAAAGGTTTCAAGTCAGTTTCCTTCATCTGAAGGGTCCAAACCAAAAACGTTGTCTGTCTGTACGTTTCCCTCTACAGATGCTGCCTAACCCACTGTTCCTCCAGTTCTGATTATTGTGCTCAAGATTTCAGCATCTGAAGTTCCTTCTGTCTCTTAAATGTACATGATTTCCCAACAACACAAATGTAAGAAACAAGGAACTGCAGATGCTCGTTTACAAACAGAACAAGGGTCCTAACTCATAACGTCACCTAACCATGTTCTCCTGAGATGCTGCTTGACCCGGCAATTACTCCAGCACTTTGTGTCTTTTCTAAAAACACAACTGTTAGGTTTATTTCTCTCACCTTTGTTTAATAACAGGGAGATGTGCAGTTTTCACATTTAAATGAATGTTCCTGAATAGAGAACTTTGCAGAGGTTTCTAGTGAGTCCATGTGCATTGCTCTCACTGATGTGCTACAGAGCCCTTTTGTATCACAAACTTCTGGGTGTCCTAGTGCATCAGTCACTGAAAGGAAGCATGCAGGTACAGCAGGCAGTGAAGAAAGCCAATGGAATGTTGGCCTTCATAACAAGAGGAGTTGAGTATAGGAGCAAAGAGGTCCTTCTACAGTTGTACCGGGCCCTGGTGAGACCGCACCTGGAGTACTGTGTGCAGTTTTGGTCTCCAAATTTGAGGAAGGATATTCTTGCTATTGAGGGCGTGCAGCGTAAGTTCACTAGGTTAATTCCCGGAATGGCGGGACTGTCGTATGTTGAAAGGCTGGAGCAATTAGGCTTGTATACACTGGAATTTAGAAGGATGAGGGGGGATCTTATTGAAACATACAAGATAATTAGGGGATTGGACACATTAGAGGCAGGAAACATGTTCCCAATGTTGGGGGAGTCCAGAACAAGGGGCCACAGTTTAAGAATAAGGAGTAGGCCATTTAGAACGGAGATGAGGAAGAACTTTTTCAGTCAGAGAGTGGTGAAGGTGTGGAATTCTCTGCCTCAGAAGGCAGTGGAGGCCAGTTCGTTGGATGCTTTCAAGAGATAGCTGGATAGAGCTCTTAAGGATAGCAGAGTGAGGGGGTATGGGGAGAAGGCAGGAACGGGGTACTGATTGAGAGTGATCAGCCATGATCGCATTGAATGGCGTTGCTGGCTCGAAGGGCTGAATGGCCTACTCCTGCACCTATTGTCTATTGTCTATTGTCTAATGCCCTCTAATTTCTGAAACTAGCTGAACTGTAGGGTTCTTCCACGTGGCTTTTAAATCTTATCAGTGTTTTGAAAAATATGTCCAGAATGTGGCTTTGGATGATTGTTGCTCAAAAAAATTCAACTAATAATTTTAGTAGAGGCAAGTTTTTTTTTAAACATCAGATTTTCCACTTATTTTCCTTTATCGTAGTTACATCGGGCCTGATTGTGATTAAGTTGGAGTCTGAGTGAAAATTTGTAAAGAAATTGGCCATTGTAATGGCACGTAATTTAAGATTCCATCATACCTTTTAGGCTTCTGCACCCAGCAGAAAGAACGGCACAATTCCAGAAATGTTTACATTTAGGCAAGGATGGAACATTAAATTCATTTTTCCCTGACCAATCCATAATGAAGTAACCCACCACAAAACAAACATGAGGTGAAACCAGAGGATGATGGGCACTAGCTCTATTATTATGAGATTTAACAAAGTAACATGTAAATGATGCTTAGCAGTTTCAATTGACTCTGAAAGACTGGAAGATATTCAGTAGGATTTCTGCAGGACTGGTTCAGAGTAAACCGCTTTTTCTTGACATGTACAAAGTAAGGAATGCATAATTTCAAATCTGCAACTGACAAATCTGAGCAAGCAGTAGATATAATGAGAGTGAATAAATTAAGTCAAGGAGACTAACAAGCTGGTATAGTGAAAAGCATGCATAAGAAAGAAGCTTTCAGAAGAATTGTTCTGACAATTAATTACTAAAGTTCTTACATCCTGAATAAAATCATGTCCTTAACTGCTAACAAATCTTAAACATTGTTAATGCCCAAAACATTCAATGGAAGTGTCTGTGTGCAGCAACATCTATATTGCCCTCAAATGGTCACCAGAATCCTTCAGGAAATCTATAGGATCACTAAACTCGGGAGAGGCTGCAGATTTAACCAGGCTCTTCAGGTAGTGTGCCGTTATGTCAGATGGTGAAAACTTGAAATTTTACAAAACCTTAGCCACAACTAGAGGATGAACTGTAACAAATGAGAATGTGCATGGCCAGAATTCAAGAGGCCATGATGCACTGTGTCTAAGATTTAATATGAAAAAAAATGTGGCAGGAAATATACAAATGAAATTAGATGATTTTAAGACAGTTCACACAACTGTAACTGGTGTAATACTGCAACTTAAACTGAGAGGAAGGATGACACAAAACTACAGATAGAATCTAGAGCAGAAAACAAACTGCTGGAGGAACTCTCAACTGGTCAGGCAGTATACATGGTGCAAAATGGACAATAGACGTTTCGGGTCGAGACGCCTCCAAGTTTCAATGCATAGACCTGCAACCCTGACAATTTCTGGCAGGTAATTTACAGGATGGAATTCTAAGGGAGAAGATGTACATATATTCAAAGAGACATAGGACAATTTGGAATATTCAGCATGGCGTTATGCCTGGGAGTATAGTGGATGTACAAGTGGACAGAGGATCAAGGGAGACAGAGGAACTGAAAGAAATTTGCATTAGGCGAGAAATAATATTGGGTAGACTGATGGGACTGAAGGCTGATAAATCCCCAGGGCCTGATGGTCTGCATCCCAGGGTACTCAAGGAGGTGGCTCTAGAAATCGTGGACGCATTGGTGAACATTTTCCAATGTTCAATAGATTCAGGATCAGTTCCTGTGGATTGGAGGATAGCTGATGTTATCCCACTTTTCAAGAAAGGAGCGAGAGAGAAAACGGGGAATTATAGACCAGTTAGCCTGACATCGGTGGTGGGGAAGATGCTGGAGTCAATTATTAAATTTGGATTTGGATAGCGGTAAAAGGATTGGTCCAAGTCAGCATGGATTTATGAAAGGGAAATCATGCTTGAATAATCTTCTGCAATTTTTTGAGGATGTGACAATAAAATGGATGAAGGGGAGCCAGTGGATGTAGTGTGTCTAGACTTTCAGAAAGCCTTTGATAAGGTCCCACATAGGAGGTTGGTGAGCAAAATTAGAGCACATGGTATTGGGGTAGGGTATTGACATAGATAGGGAATTGGTTGGCAGGCAGGAAGCAAAGAGTAGGAATAAATGGGTCCTTTTCAGAATGGCAGGCAGTGGAGAGTGGAACCTCAAGGCTCGTTGCTGGGGCCACAACTATTTACAATATATATTAATGATTTGGATGATGGAATTAGAAGTAACACAAAGCTGGGTGGCAGTGTGAACTGCAAAGAGGACGTTAGGAGGTTGCCGGGTGACTTGGACAGGTTAAGTGAGTGGGCAGATGCATGGCAGATGCAGTATAATGTAGATAAATGTGAGATTAACCACTTTGGTGGCAAAAATAAGGAGGCAGTTTATTATCTCAAAGGTGTCAGATTAGGTAAAGGGGAAGGGCAACAAGACCTTGATGTCCTTGTACACCAGTCACTGAAAGTAAGCGTGCAGGTACAGCAGGCAGTGAAGAAAGCTAATTGCATGTTGGCCTTCATAACGAGAGGATTTGAGTACAGGAGCAAAGAAGTCCTTCTGCACTTGAATAGGGCCTTGGTGAGACCGCACCTGGAGTATTGTGTGCAGTTTGGGTCTAATTTGAGGAAGAACGTCCTTGCTATTGAGGTAGTGCAGCGTAGGTTCACAAGGTTAATCCCTGGAATGGAGGGAGTGTCATATGAGGAAAGATTGGAAAGACGAGGTTTGTATTGACCGGATGAGAGGGGATCTTATAGAGACGTATAAAATCATAAAGGGACTAGACAAGCTAGATGCAGGAAAAATGTTCCCAATGTCGGGGGAGTCCAGAACCAGGGGACACAGTCTAAGAATAAAGGGGAGGCCATTTAAAACTGAGGTGAGATGAAACTTTTTCACCCAGAGAGTTGTGAATTTGTGGAATTCTCTGCCACAGAAGGCAGCAGGAGCCATTTCACTGGATGAATTTAAAAGAGAGTTCGATAGAGCTCTAGGGGCTAGTGGAATCAAGCGATATGGAGAGAAGGCAGGCACAGGTGTATGGTCAGCCATGATCACAATGAATGGCGGTGCTGGCTCGAAGGGTCAAATGGCCTCCTCCTGCACCTATTTTCTATGTTTCTAGGTCAGTCTCACAAATTCGAGTCATTCTTGAAGTAACTAGGGCAGGGCCATAGATGTTGTGTACATGGACATGAGCAAGGCCTTTGATAAGGTTCGACAAGGTAAGCTACTGGTTTTATTGCATGGGAGCCAGAGAGATCTGGTGAATTGGATATATAATTAGTGTAATGATAGGAGGCTGAGGGTGATGGAAGGTTTTCTTTGGACTAGCGATGTGCCCCAGCGATCAGTACTGGGCCCATTGTTGTTTGTCATCCGTATCATTTGGATGAGAAAGCAAGCTTAATGAGCTGGTATCAGAGGGAGGATACTAGCTTGGATGGTATCAGAGGGAAGGTACTACCTTGGATGGTATCAGAGGGAAGGTACTAGCTTGGATGGTATCAGAGGAAAGGTACTAGCTTGGATGGTATCAGATGGATACTACCTTGGATGGTATCAGAGGGAGGATACTCGCTTGGATGGTATCAGAGGGAAGGTACTAGGCTTGGATGGTATCAGAGGGAGGATACTACCTTGGATGGTATCGGAGGGAGGATACTACCTTGGATGGTATCAGAGGGAGGATACTACCTTGGATGGTATCAGAGGGAGGATACTACCTTAGATGGTATCAGAGGGAAGGCATTAGCTTGGATGGTAACAGAGGGAAGGTACTAGCTTGGATGGTATCAGAGGGAAGGATACTAACTTGGATGGTATCACTGAGAAGATACTAGCTTGGATGGTATCAGAGGGCAGGTACTAGCTTAGATGGTATCAGAGGGAGGATACTAACTTGGATAGTATCACTGAGAAGATACTAGCATGGATGGTATCAGAGGGCAGGTACTAGCTTAGATGGTATCAGAGGGAGGATACTAACTTGGATAGTATCACTGAGAAGATACTAGCTTGGATAGCAGGTTGGCTGAATGGCAGAAACCAAAGAGTGGCAATAAAGGTGCTTTTACTGGTTGGCTGCCAGTGATTAGCGGAGCTCCGCAGGAGTCGGTGCTGGGGCCGCTACTCCATGATGTATATTATTAATTCGGATGAGGAAATTGAAGGTTTTGTGGCCATGTTTGCAGATGATACAAAGATAGGCAGAGGGGCAGGTTGTATAGAGAAAGCAGGGACTCTGCAGAAGGACTTGGACATGTTGGGAGAGTGGGCAGCGAAGTAGCAGATGGAATACAGCATAGCAAAGTGTGGAGTTCTGCATTTTGGTAGTAGGAATAAAGGCATAGATTATTTTCTAAATGGGGAGAGAATTCAGAAATCGAAGGTGCAGAGAGACTTGGGAGTGCTGATGTAGGATTCCCAAAAAGTTAATTTGCAAGTCGAATTGATAGCAAGGAAGGCAAATGCAATGCAAGCATTTATGTTGAGAGGACTAGAATATAAAAACATGGATGTAATGCTGAGACTTCACAAGACAATGGTCAGACCACATTTGGAGTATAGTGAGCAGTTTTGGCCCCCATACCTGAGGAAGGATGTACTGGCACGGAAAGGTCCAGAGGAGGGTTTACGACAATGATCCCAGGAATCATTGGGTTCACATAAGATGAGAGTTTGACAGCACTGGGCCTGGACTCACTGAAGTTTAGAAGGATGAGGGGGGACCTCATTGAAACTTACCGAATAGAGAAAGGCTTGGATAGAGTGAATATGGAGAGGATGTTTCCACGAGTGGGAGAGTCTAGGACCATAGGCCATAGTCTCAGAATAAAATGACGTATGTTTAGAAAGGAGACGAGGAGGAATTTCTTTAGTCAGAGGGTGGTAAATCTGTGGAAGTAATTGTCACAGACGGCTGTGGAGGCCAAGTCAGTGGATATTTTTAAGGGGGAGATTGACAGATTCTTGATTAGTAAGAGTGTCAGGGGTTGGGAGGCGGCAGGAGAATGGAGCTGAAAGGGACAGTCATGATTGAATGGCGGAGTAGACTTTGCTCCTAGAAGTTATGAGCTAATAAGCATGCAGATAACACCAAAGTAGGTGATATTGTAGACAGCGAAGGTGGTTATCAAGAATTATAGGATTTTCTTCAGCTAGTTAAGAAATCTAAGGAAGGATAAGCAGAATTTAATTCAGAGAAGTGCGAGATGGGGCATAGTGGGAAGTCAAACCAATGCAGGACTTTCACAGTAAACAGGTGCTATGGAGTGTCGTAGAGTAGAGGATCGAGGAGTACTACGTAGATTCCCGAAAGTGGCATCACTGATAGGTTGGTGAATGCAAGTTTTAACACATTGACCTTTGTCAGTGTAATGAGTATAGAAGCTAGGATGTCATTTTACAGCTGTACAAGATGTGGGTGAGGCCACATTTGGAGTATAGTGTTCAGTTTTGGTCACCCTGTTATAGGAAAGTTACCACTAAGCTGGAAAGTGCAGAGAAGATTTATGAGGATGTTGGCTCAGCCATGGCAGGTGGAACTTAATTTGAACAAATGTGGGGTGTTGCACACTGAGAGCTCAAATATAAGGGGAATATATATAACACAAGGATCATGTTACCGCTTTATAAAACGTTGTTTTGGTTGCAGTTAGTGTATTGGTGCATTCTGGTGCCCCATTTCAGGGATGTGGAGACATTAGAGAGAGTGTAGAAGAGGTTTACCAGAATGCTGCCTGGATTAGAAGGTATTAGCAAAAAGGCGAGGTTGGACAAACTTGGATTGTTTTCTCTGAAGTGTCAGAGGCGGAGGGGAAGACTGATAGAAGTCTATACAATTATGAGAAACATACATGGACAGAACCTATTCCCCCAGGATGGTTGTCAAACACTAGAGGCACAGCTTTAAGGTCAGCGGGAGAAAGTTTAAAGATGTGCAGAATGTTGTTTTTTTCACACTCACAAGAGGCGAGTGCCTGCAAGGTGCTACTAAGCATGGTGGTAGAAGCAGATATCACAGCATACAGAGGCTCATGGATATGCCTGCAAGGTGCTACTAAGCATGGTGGTAGAAGCAGATATCACAGCGTACAGAGGCTCATGGATATGCAGGGAGTAGACGTTTACAGATCACATGCAGCATCATATTTGGTTGTGGGCTGAAGGTATGTTTCTATGCTGTGCTGCTATATGTTGCCGGGGCTGTTATCGGGAGACATTGGGCAGGCTTGGAACTTAGTCCTTGCAGCATAGGAGACTGGGGTGAACTTGTAGACATGTATAAAATCACGAGGAGCATAAATAAGATGAATGCAGTCTTTCTCCTAGATTTGGAGAATCTAGAACAAGAGGGCACAGGTTTAAGGTAAGAGAGGAAGTATTTAATAGGAATCTAAGGGGCAACTTTTGCTACATAGAGGTTGGTGGGTATATGGAATGAGCCGCCAAGAGATAGCTGAGACAGGAACAAAGGGTCGGAAAGGTTTAGACGGATATGGATCAAATGCAGGCAATTTGGACCAGCATCTTGGTCAACTTAAATGAGTCGGGATAAAGGGCTTGTTTCCACACTATATTCACACTAGGACAATAAAGATTGGTGCAGGGCCCTCCTCAATCTGAAATGTATTGTAATGACTTGATTAAAAAGGCAACATAACACATCTGAGTTCGCTGATAATACAAAAGCAGGTTGGGAGTGAGATGTGAAGATGCAGAATCGGCAAAGAGTTGTAGGCACACAAAGGGATGGCAGCTGGAGAATAACGTGGGAACAAACTCATTTTAGCAAGAATATAAACTCAAATAATGGCGCTCAGAGAATGGGGTGCACTGGTTTGAGATGGACAAAGTAAACATTAAGTTCAGAAAACAAATTTAAATCCTGATGATATACTGGCTTTTGTTGCAAAATGTAGAGATACAAAAGTGAAGAGGTCTTGTTAAGGTTGTGTAGGGCCTTGATGAAACTGGTTTCCAAGAATGTATATACAGGTAATTCTGCTATCACAATAATGGTCATGAAATAGCTCACGTAAAAGAAAATTATGTTTTAAAAACAATTGTGTCAATGGCAAAAAGTGTATTTCAAACTCAGTTCTTTTCCCCTGCAGAATTTTATAAAACAAAGATTTTAATAGCTACAAGTTACTGCAAGCTAAAATATTAAAGGCTGAATATTATATTATTTTAGAGTATCACTGCCAAGTGTCCATAGAAGAAATTGCTTGTCATTTTCAATGACCATCTTAGGAGAAACTGAAAGTGTGTCCTTAAGAGACAATGGCGTCTGATTATTATGGGGAGATTACATAGAAACTTTTCTTCCATATATAATTTTCCCCCCATTGTTGCAAGTTAACTTCCAAAGTAATTTTTAAGTGGTTCTCAAGTTACCGATCAAATTATGTAATGACCAACTCCTGTGTAACACAAGAAGTAGTGCTTCCTGATTCATTGATCACATTATATCCAATAAGCTTTATTGAAACACTTGTTATAGCAGTGCTACCTGGACAATTTCTTCTTTAAGGAACAGTTCCAAGATTGGCCACAAATAATGGAGTGCAGAAGGAAAAGGTGAGCACATTATCATATCATATCATATCATATCATATATATACAGCCGGAAACAGGCCTTTTTCGGCCCTCCAAGTCCGTGCCGCCCAGCGATCCCCGTACATTAACACTATCCTACACCCACTAGGGACAATTTTTACATTTACCCAGCCAATTAACCTACATACCTGTACGTCTTTGGACGTTATGACATATGACATACGAGATTCTGAGAAGGTAGGTGAGAGGCTTTCTCTAGGGATGTATCCCCGGCTGCTATGAGAGAGAAGGGTGGAGATTGCCAGAGCCTTGACACATATTTTTAACTCTTTATTAGCCAATGATTAGAAGGCAGTAAATGTAGAGCAGCAGATAAGTTTGGCAATTACATACTTGAACTATTGTCAGTGATGGGCAGTTACTGAATGTATTGAATGAATACAATGGAACATTTTGATTACGAGAGATTGGTTAGGGTGGATATATTTTACTTGGATGGAAGGCGTTTGGCATAACCGACAGAAGTCTACAAAATTATGAAGAGCAGATAGGTAACATTTTCGCATGGAATTAAAATGTCGCATGGAATTAAAATGAAGGGCAAGGAATAAGCGATTGTGAGCAGATTTGATCGTTTTATCCAGGGGGTGGTTGGAAGCTGGAATGCATATGAGATGATGGTGAAGGCACTCTCAACATTTAACATGTAGACAAACACTTATATTGCCTAAGCATAGAATGCTAGAGTGGATGTGTTGGCAAATGTAATTAATATTGGGAGGTTTCTATGTTTCTATCTATGTTCTTGATATTTGACATGGAGGGCTATATGTCTCTGTGCTGTATGACCCTAGCTTTGGTTGGACACATGGGGATGGGGTGATGTGGTGCACAATTTTTGAACAAGGATACAGCCATTTGAACTGAATGTTACAAATCTTGGAAATTCATGAATGCTCATTTGTCCATGAATTGAAGCCAAGATAAGCTGATGTTTGGATTCTTATGGGAAAGTGGATGAGGTGGAAGCTCATTTCTGATCTTATTGATTGATGGAGCAGGCGCAAGAGGCCTTGTGGCATGCTCTGCTTCATTTTCTTATGTTATGAATGAAAATTGCACACAACCATTCAAATGTAATTTTTAAAAGTCATTATTAAGTTCTGGAGCTTCTAGTGTGGTGCTGCACATTACCTGGAAGGACTGTGTGAGATTGTGGACTGCTGAAATGTGGAGGATGCAGGGCTTCCGTGAATGGAATTCTGGGGTAATTTGTACTGTTGGATGATCTGTTGCTGCATGATACCTGAAACACAGCATGTTCATACGGTGAAGCCACATTAACTCATTTATAAAGCACCTTTCATGACCTCAGGATGTCCAAAACAGCTTTATTACCAATGCATAACAATTAGAAGTGGAATTATTTATTTTGTAGGAAAACAAGGTAGCCAAATTGTACGTTGTAAATCCCTACAATCAGCAATATGCTTTCATGAGGGATAAATATTGTCAAGACAGAAAGAACCACTCCGACATGATTTTTTTTTTAGATAAACGGCTTCAGGAATGAGACTGTCAAATATATGATTTAAGCCTTAAAACAAAATGATGAAACAGGTTTTTTTTGTTCATGTCAGCAACGCTGGCCGGTAAAGCCAGCAGTTATTGCCATTGGAAAACAAAAATCGGTCATTTCACAGGTCAGGTGGACCTGATAAGGTCACTCGATTTTCTACCCGAGTAAGTTTTTGACAATTTTGATACTGACACTATCTAAATGACTAAAACTTTCATCTCCAGATTGTTATAGTCAGTCAATAATGGATCCCTCAAGAGGGTAATTATTACAATATTAATTCAAAAAGGTTTTATTCTCCATTTTGTCTTTGGTTGTTCTAATTAAAGCTCCAGTTTAAATTTTAAAATCGTGTACTAATTTGTTGGCTACATGGTTTCTCAAGCAATGCTTAATCCACAGTAATTTTCCAATTTCAACAATGTCAAATTAATCATTCATTTAGACACCATTGAAAAGTGTTTCCTCGTTGTTGTCACATAATTTAAGCAGACCCCAGAAATCTGTTCATCCAGCAGCAAACCTCAAACATAGAAGGTTAAAAACAAAATTTATACAATTTATACACCTCTCTGACATATTTCAGATATTTAAATTTAAAGCATACCAAATAGTGAAATTTCACCTCTAATTTAGGCATAGGAGATGCTACATAGATTTTTAATTATTCAGCAAAGATGTCTGAATAATTAATGGTGAAAGATGGAATTACTGAATGGAATCACTTGAATTCCTAATTAAAATCCTGGAATCTTATGTAATAAAAAAGTCATTCTGATCCTCTCAATAAACAACAAATCCAGCATTTGTTCTATATATGCTACTCACCACTCTGCACTCCATATCGGTTCTGCATGCTTTTCTCCCTGAAGACATTGGGATTTCTGGCCAGAACAGCTTGCAGAAGAACAGGAATATCGCCCTCTGGATCATCACTGCCAAGGTTATCCTTCAGCTCTCTGTGTAAAGAACAATTTCCTTTTAACAATCTCTTTAAATTCTATTTTCATTTGACTTTTCGATATCACAGTGCTACATTAGAAAATTTAATTTCATAACGAGTGGATTTGAATATAGGAGTAAAGAGGTCCTTCTGCAGTTGTACAGGGCCCTGGTGAGACCACATCTGTAGTATTGTGTGCAGTTTTGGTCTCCTAATTTGAGGAAGGACATCCTTGCTATTGAGGCAGTGCAGCGTAGGTTCACAAGGTTAATCCCCGGGAAGGCGGGACTGTCATTTGAGGAAAAATTGGAAAGACTGGGCCTGTATTCACTGGAATTTAGAAGGATGAGAGGGGATCTTATAGAAACGTCTAAAATTATAAAAGGACAGGACAAGCTAGATGCAGGAGAAATGTTCTCAATGTTGGGGGAGTCCAAAACCAGGGGCCACAGTCTAGGAATAAAGGGGAGACCATTTAAAACTGAGATGAGAAAGAACTTTTTCACCCAGAGAGTTGTGAATTTGTGGAATTCTCTGCCAAAGAAGGCAGTGGAGGCCAATTCACTGGATGAATTTAAAAGAGAGTTAGATAGAGCTCTAGGGGTTAGCGGAATCAAGGGATATGGGGAGACGGCAGGCACTGATTGTGGATGATCATCCATGATCACAATGAATGGTTGTGCTGGCTCAAAGGGCCAAATGGCCTCCTCGTGCACCTATTTTCTATGTTTCTCAATTCTAACGCCCAAATTACTAGCTCGTGTGCTTTATTTATGGCAATGAAATAAACTCAAAAATAATGATTCAACACTTCATACCAGATGCTAAGCATTAAATTGTCTACATTTTCAATAATTTTCTAAATTATTAATACGTACAATAAAGGCTTATACCTTTTAACAGTAAACATTTATCCTCAGCGTGTTTACCTTCCAGCAGTTGAGATTCTTAACTGATCAGTTTCATTTTGCACGTTACCACATTGCTTACAGAGATTTGAAGCACGAGGCACCAACAAAGAGAGTAACACAGCAGTGGTCCGAGTAGAACTGCCTCGGGTAGGTGGATTAGAACATGCTCAAGACCACTTCATCCAGCCTTAATGAGATTGCCGTAATCAAAACGCCGTTACCAAACGCTGGCTCGGCGATCATTTGCTCAACACCTTCGCTCAGTCCGCCTTAACCAACCTGATCTCCCGGTGGCTGAGCACTTCAACTCCCCCTCCCACTCCCAGTCTGACCTTTCTGTCATGGGCCTCCTCCAGTGCCATATTGAGGCCCACCGGAAATTGGAGGAACAGCGCCTCATATTTCGCTTGGGCAGCTTGCAGCCCAGCGGTATGAACGTGACTTCTCCAACTTTAGATAGTTCCTCTGTCCCTCTCTTCCCCTCCCCCTTCCCAGTTCTCCCTCTAACTTCCTGTCTCCACCTATATCCTTCCTTTGTCCCGCCCCCTTGACATCAGTCTGAAGAAGGGTCTCGACCCGAAACGTCACCCATTCCTTCCCTCCTGAGATGCTGCCTGACCTGCTGAGTTACTCCAGCATTTTGTGAATAAATACCTGCCGTAATCAATGGTTTGATTTGCATTACTTTGAACGGTACAGTACAGAAACTTCAGCCCACAAAGTCTGTGCCAAAAATGATGCCAAGTTAAGCTATTCTTCATTCCCTGCACACAATTCAGATCCCTGCATATACATGCATCCATCCAAAAACCTCTTAACCCTTACAGTTGCCTGCACCACACCCCCCTGGTAGCACATTCTAGGCACCACTTGTAAAAAAAAATGCCCCTCACATCTCCGTTAAACCTTTCCCCTGTCACCTTAAACCTATGCCCTCTAGTCTTTAACATTGCCACTCTGGGAAAAGGTTCTGACTGTCTACTCTAGTTATGGCTTCAATAATTTTATGTACTCCCATCAGATCTCCACTCAACCTCCGATGTCCCAGAGAAAGCAATTCAAGTTTGCCCAATCTCTCCTTTTTGTTAATAACCGCTAATCCAGGCAGCATTCTGGGAAACCTCTTCCGCATCCTATCCAAAGCCTCCACATCCTCCCCGTAATGTGGCAACCGGAACTGTATGCAATACCTCATATGCTGCCTAACCAGACCTACAAAGCCACCATGTCTTGTTGACTATTATACTCCATATCAACCAATGAAGGCAAACATTCAATAGACTTTTGTTACCACTTTGTCTAATTGTGTCATCAGTTTCAGAGACCTATGGACTTGGACCCCAAAATTCCTCTGTACATCAGTACTTTTAAGGGTTTTGCCATTAACTGTATAACTTTTCCTTACCTAAGACTTGTCAAAGTGCAAAACCTCACTATTGCTTCCCGTTTCTCCTCCCACTCTGTAGCTGATCAATATCAAAGGTTTCAGAGGCCTTTTATTGTCACGTGTACCAATTAAGGTACAGGGATATGTGAATTGCCACACGGCAGTACGAAAAAAAGCAACAAGACACACAACTACATTAACGTCCACCACATTCCTCACTGTGATGAAAGGCAAAAGAGTCCAATCTTCTTACTCTTTATTCTCCCGTGGTCGGGGCAGTCCAACCATCCGTCGGGGAATTGAAGCTCCCGCGTCGGGGCGGTGAAACTCCCGCGTCGGGGCGGTGAAGCTCCCGCAGCCGGCAGTCGAAGCTCCCGCGTCGGGGCGGTGAACCTAGCTCCCGCGTCGGGGCGGTGAAGCTCCCGCTTCGGGGCGGCGAAGCTCCCGCAGCCGGCGGTCGAAGCTCCCAAGTCAGGGCGGTGAAGCCCCCACGTCGGGGCGGTGAAGCCACCGCGTCGGGGCGGTGAATCTAGCTCCCGCGTCGGGGCGGTGAAGTTCCCGCGTCGGGGCGGTGAAGCTCCCGCAGCCGGCGGTCGAAGCTCCCGCGTCGGGGCGGTGAAGCTCCCGCGTCGGGGCGGTGAAGCTCCCGCGTCGGGGCGGTGAAGCCCCCTCGTCGTGGGGGTGAAGCTCCCGTGTCGGGGCAGTGAAGCCCCCTTGTCGGGGCGGTGAAGCTCCTGCGTCGGGGCGGTGAAGCTCCCGCGTCGGGGCGGTGAAGCTCCTGCGTCGGGGGCGGTGAAGCTCCCGCGTCGGGACGGTGAATCTAGCTCCCGCGTCAGGACGGTGAATCTAGCTCCCGCGTCGGGGCGGTGAAGCTCCTGCGTCGGGGCGGTGAAGCTCCCGCGTCGGGGCGGTGAAGCTCCCGCGTCGGGGCGGTGAAGTTCCCGCGTCTGGGCGGTGAAGCTCCTGTGGCTTGGAGTTCCTGAAGTCAGTCTTTGACCAGAGACCGCGGGCTCCATGATGTTAAATCCGCAAGCACCCACGGTTGGAGCTCCGAGGTCGATCCCTGTCAGAGGGATCGCGGGCTCGGCGATGTTAAAGTCCCATAGGCACCCGCGGTGGAGCTCTCAGTAGTCGGTCTCCAGCAAAGGCCGCCAACTCCTCGATGTTAGGCCACAGTGCAGATGGAGATACGATACAGAAAGAAAAAAAAACACATCTCCTTTGAGGTAAGAGATTAGAA
The DNA here is from genome assembly GCF_053455715.1 of Rhinoraja longicauda. Classification (NCBI taxonomy): domain Eukaryota; kingdom Metazoa; phylum Chordata; class Chondrichthyes; order Rajiformes; family Arhynchobatidae; genus Rhinoraja; species Rhinoraja longicauda. The sequence continues at coordinate 885,415 of NC_135955.1, read as the reverse complement.
AAAGTTTCCCCCAACTCCCCACGTGAAACATGCAAAAGAACACTAAAAGTTTACATTTAACACATACTATTAAAACACAAAGAAGGAAGGGACAGACAGACAGACTGTTGGCAATCCTACTGAATGCTTACACAGCCTTCCTCGCTATCTACAACTCAACCAATTTTGGCGTTGACGACAAACGTACTAACCAATCTATATACATTTATCTCCAAATTGTTTTATGTTGATGATGTATATCACACACATGCAACCAGCTCGAGGAAGAATGTCATTGTTGGAAATGGTGAAGAAGAGATTTACCAAGATATTACCTGGGCTTGTGGGATCAAATTATAGGGAAAGGTTGGATAGGCTGTGCCTTTTTTGAAAGGTTGAGGAGTGACATCAGAGGTGTACAAGATCACGAGGAAATGGATAAAGCAACCTAAGTTTTTTTTCCCCAGGGCACAGGATTTTAAAACTATAGGTTAAAAGCTTAAGGTGAGAGGAGAGAGATTTAAGAGGGACCTCGGAGATAACCTTTTCATTCAGTGGGTGTCCATACATGAAAGAAACTGCCAAAGGAAGCTATGGAATCGGATCAATTATGACTTTCAAAAGGGCATTTGGACAGATATGCAGATGGGAAGGGTTTAGTGGAATACAGGCCTAATTCAGGCAAATTGGACTTGCCCAAAATGCCAACTTGATCAGCATGGACAACGTGGAACGAATGGTCTGTTTTCCTGCCTTATAGCTCTATGACTCTATGACCCACGTCACCAATATATTTAAGGTAGACAAAATGCTGGAGTAACTCGGGCAGCATCTCTGGAGAGAAGGAATGGGTGACGTTTCGGGTCGAGACCCTCCTCCTACCCACCAATATATTTGTTGTCTCCCAAACAATGGTACTTTGTTTGCAAAAATATGTCTGAAGTGACACATTCAAATTTCTCCTGGAAATCTTGGCATATTGTAAACACAGTGCCTCCTAATCCACAACATGTTACTCAAGGAATTCTAATAAATATAGCCAAACCTTCCTATTCCTATACTCTTTTGAAATAAAGATTGGAATGAAATTCCAGACTCAGTAAATTGTCCCCAAATCCGAAGTATTTTGGAAAATTAAAACCAGTTGTCACTTATTTAACCGTGCTAGAATCCATCAGCACCAGAAATGTGTCAACTTCCAGCTCCACAATTTACTCATACAACAGTTCTGATCATTTTCCTTAATTTCTCCATTCCTTCCCATTCCTGGCCACTGTCATTTCTGGGATATCACTTGTAGCGTCCACAGTGAACACTATTAGCTTATTTTGCACGATTTACCCTCCCAAAATGAATCACCTCAAAATGGAATGAAAATTGCAATGTACATTTCACCGGCCTGCGCACGAAGTGGATTGTCACCTTCCCTATACCCAACTTTTGGGTCACCTAGAAATCTCTGAATTGTATTAAAAATCAAAGAGTCAACATTAGTTCTGAAAAATCAAATCAAAAATGCTTTCCAGCTGTTGTATTTTCTTCCCATGTCACTATTTCCTATTTATGCCATGTTCATCTATTTTGCTAACAAGCCATCATGGTTATTGTAAGAATATTCCACTAGGTGGCTCAAGCCCATTACAAAAAAGGCAGTGCTGGTTACTGAAATTCAAAAAAACTTGCACATGTTTGAAATACAAAATCCAAACAGAAAAAGTTGGACAGGCTGATAGTCTGAAACATGTGAGGAAGGAGCAAATGTGAGATAAAAAAGGTGGATAAATCCCCAGAGCCTGATATGTCATTGCCCAGGATGCATGCTGTTGGAAACAAGGGAGGAGATTACTGGGGCTCCAAAGGAGACTTTTGCAAGTTTGCTAGCCAAAGGTGAAGTACGAGAAAACTTGAGGATAGCCCCTGTAGTGCCCTTGTTCAAGAAAGAACAGTAGGGATAGGTATGAAAACTAAATGCTGGTGAACCTTACTTCAATAGTAATTCTAAGGGATAGGATGTTTGTTCACTTGGAAAGGCAAGGATTGATTAGGTGTCAACATGAGGGTTTTTTTGAGGAGGTAATGAAGAAATTTGCTTAAGGTTTATGGAGTCACGGAGTCATCCAGCATGGAAACAGGACCTTTTGCCCGACTCATCCATGCCAACCAAGATGCTCCAGCTAGGCTAGTCACGTTTGCTCACATTTGTTTCATATTCATCTAAACCTTTCCATGCATATACCAGTCCAAGTGTCCTTTAAAATAAAGGATTAGATAGGGTGGACAATAACTTTTTTTAGCACAAACTTTAGTGGCATGACAAAAACTTTTGATTAGGCACATGGATATTCATGGAATGGAGACATGGGTTACGTGCAGGTAGATAAATGATGATGTTGGCATCATGTTCGGCACAGACATTGAGGGCTAAAGGGCCTGCTCTTGTGTTGTGCTGTTCTATGTACATTAAGGGAAAGAGGGTAACTAGAGATAGAATATGGCCCCTCAGAAACCAAAGTGATAATCTAAGTGAGGAGCTGCAGGAGATGAGCATGGTCTTCCATGAGTATTTCTCTTCTGGTTTCACTATGGAGAAAGACATGAAGACTAGGGAACCTGGGGCAGAAATAAAGATGTCTTGAGGACAGTTCATATTAAGGTAGAGGAGGTGGACATCTTAAGGCATGAAGGTGATAAATCTTCTGGGCCTGACCGGATTTATCGGAGGACACTGTGGGAAGCTAGGGAAAGGAATGCAGGGACATGGATAGGAACAGTTTAGAGGGACATGAGCCAAATGCGGGCAAGAGGAAAATGGACATCTTGGTCGGCCTGGACAACTTTTGCCGGAGAGCCTGTTTCCGTGGGTCTATGACTCCAACAGCCCTTCCAGGTGAGACAGGGGTTCACATTAGACTTTAGAAAAACAATGCAGAAACATGCCCTTCAGACCATTGAGTCCGTGCTGACCAGCGATCACCCCATACACTCGCACTAAACTACACATTAGAGAATTTACAATTTACAGAAGCCAATTAACTTACAAACCTGTATGTCTTTGGAGTGTAGGAGGAAAATGGAGAATCCAGAACAAACCAATGTGGTCACGGGGAGAACGTACAAACTCAGTACAGACAGCACTCAGGATCAAACACGGATCTCTGGCACTGCAAGGCAGCAACTCTACCACTGTGCGACTGTGCTATTCCTTCTCTTGCGCTTGTTCTAACTTCATCTAAAGTTAGAAGTGTGCAAAATTATGAGAGGAATAGATTGGGTAGACACACAGAGTCTCTTGGCCAGTGTAGGTTTAAGGTGAGGGGCGAAAGATTTAATAGGAACCTTAGGGGTAACTTTTTCACACAGAGGATGGTGGGTGTATGGAACGAGTTGCCAGGCGAGGTAGTCGAGGCAGGTAGTATCACACCATTTAAGAACATTTCAACAGATACATGGATAGGACATGTTTAGAGGAATATGGGATAACACAGGCAGGTGGGGCTAGAGTAGATGGGGTATGTTGGTTGGTGTGGGCAAGTTGGGCCGAAGGGCCTGTTTCAATGCTGTATCACTCTATCTACTGCATTCGGCTCTCCCGATGTCACCTCCTTTACATCGGCAAGACCAAGTGTAGACTCGGTACTGAATAGTTGTGTTTTATCTGCCAAGGCCTACTGGATCTCCCAGGTGCTAACAATTTTACCTCCCCTTCCCATAATGACTTTTCAGTCCTGGGCATCAACATTGCCAAAGTGAGGCCACACACACAAATGGGGGGGCAACACCTCATGTGACATGTGGGTAGGTTACAACAGTATGAAGATTCAATTCTCCAATTTTAACTAAACATGCCCCCCCCCCCCTTCCCTTTACTCATTCCTGTAACTGTCCCCCACCCTGGTACACGCCCATTTCTCCCCTCTTTCTCCCAATTCCCCCTCCCCCTTAAATAAATATACATAAATATACATAAATACTCGAGACACTTAAGCATATCTGCATTGATTCATGATGCAGGGTCTCAAGTCAAAATGTCCACGACCCCCTTGCCTTCACAGATGGAAGCTTGGAAGGTGCAGAAGAGCTTTACCAGACACTGCTTGGTTTAGAGGGTATTATCTTCAAGGAGAGGCCGGACAAACATGGATTGTTTTTTCGGGAGTGTCAGAGACTGAAGATGGACGATAGAAGTGTATAAAATTAGAGGTGTAGATAAGAGTTACGATAAGAGTCCTCACCCCCGACTCCAGGTGCAAATACTACATGGCATAGGGTTAAGGTGAGAGGGGTACGGTTGAAAGGTGATTTACAGGGCAGGTTTTGTTTTTACACAGAGAAATGGTGGAAGCTGATATGATAGGCATATACATAGAAACATAGAAAATAGGTGCAGGAGTAGGCCGTTCGGCCCTTCGAGCCTGCACCGCCATTCAATATGATCATGGCTGATCATCCAACTCAGTATCCCGTACCTGCCTTCTCTCCATATCCCCTGATCCCTTTAGCCACAAGGGCCACATCTAACTCTCTCTTAAATATAGCCAATGAACTGGCCTCAACTACCTTCTGTGGCAGAGAATTCCACAGATTCACCACTCTCTGTATGAAAAAAACCCTTCTCATCTCGGTCCTAAAAGACTTCCCCCTTATCCTTAAACTGTGACCCCTTGTTCTGGACTTCCCCAACATCGGGAACAATCTTCCTGCATCTAGCCTGTTCAACCCCTTAAGAATTTTGTAAGTTTCTATAAGATCCCCCCTCAATCTTCTAAATTCCAGCGAGTACAAGCCGAGTCTATCCAGTCTTTCTTCATATGAAAGTCCTGCCATCCCAGGAATCAATCTGGTGAACCTTCTCTGTACTCCCTCTATGGCAAGAATGTCTTTCCTCAGATTAGGAGACCAAAACTGTACGCAATACTCCAGGTGTGGTCTCACCAATGCCCTGTACAACTGCAGCAGAACCTCCCTGCTCCTATACTCAAATCCCCTCACTATGAATGCCAACATACCATTCGCTTTCTTCACTGCCTGCTGCACCTGCATGCCTACTTTCAATGACTGGTGTACCACGACACCCAGGTCTCGTTGCATCTTCCCTTCTCCTAATCGGCCACCATTCAGGTAATAGTCTGCTTTCCTGTTCTTGCCACCAAAGTGGATAACCTCACATTTATCCACATTATACTGCATCTGCCATGCATTTGCCGACTCACCTAACCTATCCAAGTCACGTTGCAGCCTCCTAGCATCCTCCTCACAGCTAACACTGCCCCCCAGCTTCGTGTCATCCGCAAACTTGGAGATGTTGCATTCAATTCCCTCGTCCAAATCATTAATATATATTGTAAATAGCTGGGGTCCCAGCACTGAGCCTTGCGGTATCCCACTCGTCACTGCCTGCCATTCTGAAAAGGACCCGTTTATTCCTACTCTTTGCTTCCTGTCTGCCAGCCAGTTCTCTATCCACATCAATACGGAACCCACAATACCGTGTGCTTTAAGTTTGCATACTAATCTCTTACGTGGGACCTTGTCGAAAGCCTTCTGGAAGTCCAGATATAACACATCCACTGGTTCTCCCTTATCCACTCTACTAGTTACATCCTCGAAAAATTCTATAAGATTTGTCAGACATGATTTACCTTTCATAAATCCATGCTGACTTTGCCCAATGATTTCACCACTTTCCAAATGTGCTGCTATCCCATCTTTAATAACTGACTCTAGCATTTTCCCCACTACAGATGTTAGACTAACTGGTCTGTAATTCCCCGTTTTCTCTCTCCCTCCCTTTTTGAAAAGTGGGGTTACATTAGCTACCCTCCAATCCTCAGGAACTACTCCAGAATCTAAAGAGTTTTGAAAAATTATCACTAATGCATCCATTATTTCTGGGGCTACCTCCTTAAGCATTCTGGGATGCAGCCTATCTGGCCCTAGGGATTTATCGGCCTTTAATCCATTCAATTTACCTAACACCACTTCCCGACTAACCTGGATTTTACTCAGTTCCTCCATCTCATTTGACCCTCGGCCCCCTGCTATTTCCGGCAGATTATTTATGTCTTCCTTAGTGAAGGCAGAACCAAAGTAGTTATTCAATTGGTCTGCCATGTCCTTGTTTCCCCATGATCAATTCACCTGTTTCTGACTGCAAGGGACCTACATTTGTTTTAACTAATCTTTTTCTCTTCACATATCTATAAAAGCTTTTGCAGTCAGTTTTTATGTTCCATACAGTCTGAAGCATTACAAACTATGTCCAGGCAGATGGGATTAGTTTCGATTGACATCATAGTTGACTGTAGGGCCTATTCCTATGCTGTACAAGTCTGTGCCCTATGATGCTACTCGATGTGTTGAGTTCGTTTTTGCATCTTGCTCTTACGTCTCCAATGTATGTTTATGACAGGGTACACCATTGATTTTCCAAATCCTTTCCCATTGAGAAAGAGAATTCACATTTTTGTCAATGAACGCTATTCCAATTACACATGAATCCCAATATCACTCAGGTCAACGTAGCTTACTTGACCCACATGCTATCATCAGCAGCGTTACACGGCTTCCACATAAATCCACCACAAAACGCACTTTAATAGTTTCTCACTGCTTCTTTGCAAAATGTCCAAACCCACAACTTCTATCACTTTTGACACGTTCAAAATGTGTTTTGGTGCGATGTAACTGACAGCTGCTTTTTATATTTATGGGTTTTGACAACTGGATTAAATGCTATTAAATAGCATCCTGTAACATCAGAGCCATTATTATTTGTTCAAAACAATTGAACATGATGTCCAAGCGAAGATAATCTAATTGACAGAGAGACAGAGTATAAAAAAGTGGATAAAGTATATTACACAAAAGCCAATGAACCCCAATAATCAGGTTAATGGCAATACTAGGAATTGCAGGTGGCTGCAATAAGGAACACAGAAAGCTATGATCTGATTATACATCATTATACACCTGAAATGCAAACAGTTTTCCGTTTGCTGCAGATTTCCAACAACAGAATATTTATTTCTATTCAAACCATTAGATACACAAGCTTTGGTGGCTAAAACACTCTTTCGTCATGCTTGTGCTGTGCCAACCTGGCATATGCACTCCGCAAAATAATACATTTTCAACCACCTCTGCTATTCGGAAAATAACACAATCATACTCACATGTGATCTGTGGAGACTTGACTGAGGCTATGTACTAACTGCGTGACAAGGCTCTCATCTCGACAGCCCATGAGGCAATTTACATCTTCGGCAATTCTCCCTCCAAACAACAAGCTTTTGGTAGTGGTAGCTGGTAGTGGAGAGGGAAGTGGAAGCTGATTCAGTACTGTTTGGAGAAAAAGAACAAGTATTCAGATTTCTTACAGCAACAAAATACAGTTTAAGTTATAGTATATAAAGTATTTTAATTGCAGGACAACTGAGCATTTATCAAAACCTCAGCTACAGTTTCAAATTTGGTGGCTTTAGAGGAATGTTCCTTGTGCTCACATGCTTTATCCACTTTTCACACTATCTATTTCTACACCTTGAGACTGGTAGTAACAGTAAGACAGAGATCACATTCACCTTTCACAGCCGTTATTAAGCAATGCATTGCACTTCTTCCAGTTCGAAGGGAGCTTAAATGCACAATTCCGTCCAGCAAGACTCAAATTTAGATCTATAAACAGTGCAACAGTTCACTGCCAATCTATTTTAATGGACAAAATCTCAGGTTGCTATAAATGCCCAATTATAAAAGTGAACTGCAATTTAAAAAAGTGATGCCATTGACAGTTTAACTGTACATTATGCATGATTTTCAATATGCATCTTAATTAGCTACTCTACCAAGAAAAAGGGAAAGGTAAATTATTAAACAGAGTCAGTGTCATTCGGCCCATCTCATCAATACTGACCATGATGCCCATCAATCTAGTCCCATTACACCAATTAAAACCCCAAAATATTACAATACAAAACAAATCTGGACGTCCTGTTATATGAGACACAAGAGAAGGGAAAAGGAAGTTGGTCTTTACTGAAAGAGGTATGCAATACAAAGCCGGAACGCTACTGCAACTTTACAAGTTCCTGGTGAGCCCGCAATGGAATATAATGCACAGTTATGGCTCCAAATTTAAGGCAGGCTCTAATAAAACTCTAATTATCCACTATTCGTTAATTGCGATGGTTCAGTATTTGGCTTGCTGGGGCCCAGGTTCCGACATTCCCCATCCGTTCGCCAAAGTCCCAGTTCGACTACTCTCTTTAAACTCACTCCATTCTATTGGCCTCACACCTTTGAATCTTAACTCGCTCTGTTTCCCAACGCCCTTTAAATTTTACCACCTGAAATGTTACCATATAACATATTTTTAAAACGTCAAAGTACACAGAAATAGTAGTCCGATACCAGCAAACTCTTGAGGATGTTGGATTAACAGAATTCGATTGTACTTGATTTAGAAGCAATGCACAGAAATATCACAAGGGTGAATCCAGACATGAAAGAGTTGACATATGAGGAAAGGTTGAACAGGTTAGGCCTAATAACCAGGACAGAAATAAGGAGCAATTTCTTCCTTCAGAGATCATGGATCTTAGGAATTCTCTACCCAAGGAGGGTGGAAGCAGACCTTCCAAATATTTACGGCCAAAATAGATGGAGAAGGAGAAAATGGTTAATGCTAAATTTGCTTCGTTCATCAACCTATTAAATTGCAGACAAACGCTGCTCCTATCACCACAGGTTCAGGTTTTGTATCATGTGTACCGCAGTACAGTGAAAATCTTTGTTTGCATACTCTCCAATCCAATCATATAATACTATACAGAAATACAATCAAGCTAAACTTGGGTACAATAGATAGGCCTATGGGAAAAGAAAGAGTGAACAATGTATTTCTCGGCATTGTAGCGCACTGGTTCCAGAGACTAAGACCAATGTCCGCAATGAGGTCGTGGTGAATCGGACGGTACCCTAGCTGATGAAAGGACTGTTCAGAAGCCTGATAAGAGGGAAAGAAGCTGTTCTTAAGTCGGTGGCAAGCACTTTCGGCCACATGTATCTTCTGCACGATGGGAGTAGGGAGAGGAATAACCAGAGTGGGACTAATCCTTGACGATGTTTGCTGCTTTTCTGTGGCAACATGAAATGTAAATAGTCAATCGTGTGGATTCTGATCTGTGAGATGGACTGGCTTACATCCACAACTCTTGGGCAGAGCTGTTCCCAAACCAAGCGGTGATGCAACACCAGTATGTTTTCTCTGGTGCATCTGTAAATGTTTGTAAGAATCACTGGAAACATGCCAAATCTCAGTCTCCTGAGGAAGTAAAGGTGTTCAATGCTGTTGCTCCAGCAGCGTGGCCAGGTACGTGGTGCCTGGCAGCGTATTTCAGGCTCCTAGAACTCTACGCTAGAAAAAGCTTGTATCACAAGTATTCTTTAACCTTTCCCCCTCACCTTAAACCCATGGTTTAATATTTGACAATGTCGAGTACTTCACATTTCCACCCTGGAAAAAGACGAACCATCTACCCTATCTCTGCCTGCCACGACATTGGAAAATTGGACCACCTGGTTGTGCTCCTTCTTCCAGTGTACATGCAGTGACTGAAGAGAGCAGCTCCAGCGGTGAGGATGGTACAGAGCTGGTCAGGGGATGCAGTGACCGCAATAGCTTGGTTTCGATAGACCGACTGATGTTCAAGGATGCAGCAAACAGACCTGATCAAATACACCATGGATTTTACTGACTTCATGAGGCAATGTGTGATGGAATGTGTTCCCACCAAGACTCGTGACTGTTCCCGAACCAGAAAACCTTGGATAAGCTAGGATTTCCACAATCTACTGAGGACCAGCTCTTGTGCATTCAAATCTGGCGATAAAGCGTCAGATGTCTAGATATGACGTCGAGAAGGCCATTGAGAAAGCCAAATCACATTTTTAGTCTAAACTGGAGGACTTGTCAACAATACTTCTTCCTCAATGACCATCAGAAGAGGGACACCTCAGGGCTGCGAGATCAATCCCCTCTCTCTCTACATCCATGACTAGACGACATAGCTCGAATGTCATCGTTAAATTTGCTGACAACACCACTGTTGTTGGACGAATAACAAGTAACAATGAATCAGAATACTGGAAGGAGATTGATAATCTGATTGAATGGTGCCAAAGCAACAATCTTACTCTCAATGATGGCAAGGAACTGATCCCTGATTCCAGAAAGGAAAAGCTGCTTCATCTCCTACCTCAGGAGATAGGCATGATGCCGAATACTTTCATTGAATTTAACAGGTGTACAGTAGAGAGTGTGCTGATTGCATCACATCCTGGTTCTGTAACTCAAACGCTCAAGAATGAAGGCTGCAGAAAGTGATCGACATCCATCAAGGGTATTCACTTCCCTATCAAATGGATCCACAAGAAAGCCTTAAAAAAAGCCACTTGATATCATCAAATCCACGATATCATCACTTGATATCAGCATCAAAGCCATGCCCACAACTTGTTGCTACCATCGGGAAGAAGGTTCAGGAGTCCGAGAGCCATGAACAGGTTCTACTCATCAACCATCATGCTCCTGAACCACTCTGTACAACCCTAACTACAGCAACGGTCTACAGTAGACTTGTTTAGAAACATAGAAGCATAGAAAATAGAAAATAGGCGCGGGAAGAGGCCATTCGGCCCTTGGAGCCAGCACCACCATTCAATGTGATCATGGCTGATCATCCAATCAGTAACCCGTGCCTGCCTTCTCCTTATATCCCTTGATTCCGCTAGCCTCTTAGAGCTCAATCTAACTCCCTTTTAAATTCATCCAGTGAATTGGCCTCCTCTGCCTTCTGTGGCAGAGAATTCCACAAATTCACAACTCTCTGGGTGAAAAGGTTTCTTCTCACTTCAGTTTTAAATGGCCTCCTCTTTATTCTTTAGGTTGCACTTCTTACTTTGGTTTACACTATTATGGTCTGGTTACTTTGTATAATTGATAATTATATTGTTGTACATGTATTTGTCCTGTTACTGCATTAACATGCTGGTAAAGCTGTAGCAAACAAGAATTTCATTGTTCTGTTGCATATGACAAGAAAACACTCCTGACTCCCAATTTTATTTAGAATCATAGCTATACAGTACAGAAACCAGCACCAGGGCCCAAATTGTCCATGCCAATCAAGTTACCTGTTCGACCAGTCCCACTTGCCCATATCCAGACCTCCCAACATTTGATTTTACAAGTTCATAATTTTGATATCCAAAATTCAGAATTTTACATCAAAATTCATAAGATGGTGCGTAATGCAACTTTTTAGCAAAAAAAAAGTATGCACGCCAAATGCGTGTAAGCGTTCTGCTACATTCATGTGTGAAAAACGAGATTATTTCCAACAGTTTATAGTTCTTGGACTACATGTACAATGCCAGGCCTATCATGAGTATATTCTGATATATATAGAAAGGTTATTAGAAACATAGAAAATAGGTGCAGGAGGAGGTTATTCGGCCCTTCGAGCCACGGTTGATCATCCACAATCAGTAACCTGTGCCCAACATCTCCCCATATCCCCTGATCCCACAACGTCTGGATTGACGTGCATCAGTTGTGTTGAACAAATGTGCTTTAAAAAACGTGTCGGGAGCCCAACACCCAGGCTGATGCCTCTCTCTCTCCCCCCTCAAATGTTTCGCCACGATGCACCAACAACCGTGGGCCACAAGAAACCGAGCACCGTGGTCGCGGAGCAGAGGGACGGAGCCGAGTAACGTGGCCGCAGAGTGGAGGAACGGGGGCAGTTGGCCCCGGTGCGGAGGGAGCCGGGTAGCGACGTGATCGCAGGGCGGAGGGAGCGTGTCCCCAGGGCGGAGGGAGCGTGTCCCCAGGGCGGAGGGAGCCGGATCCAAGGAACCGGGCAGCGTGACCCCAGCGCGGAGGGAACCGGGCAGCATGGCCCCAAGGCGGAGGGAGCCGGTCAGCGTGGTTCCAGAGCGGAGGAAGAGGGACAGCGTGGTCCTGGGACGGAGGGAACCGGGCAGCATGGCCCCAAGGCGGAGGGAGCAGGGTCCTGGGACGGAGGGAGCTGGGTCCAGGGAGGGCTGATTAGGGGACAAGGGTGTCAGTGATGAGAGTGCAGCAGGGACAAGGTCAGAGTGGTGCATAAGGGGGGGGGGGAGAAAGTAGAGGGAATCCCCGGGGCATCGCCGCACTCACCGCTTGTTGCCTTTCGCCATGTTGCAAGCGAGCTGATACATTGCAGCCGTGCCGGGCCCCGTGTCCACAGCCCGGGGGAGAGGCAGGAGATGTGCGGGGGAGAGGAGGCACGGACAGTGGCAAAGGGCATTACCAAGCAGCAGCGCGGTCACCCACCACCTCTACACTCACCTAATACTCCGCATGGCTCTGCATTTTGTTGCTTGCATAGCTTGTCCGGGGTTATTTCTCCTACACACCCCTCCAGTGGGTCACGGGGGTCTGCAGTGGGTTCTCTCCCCGTGAATGCCCGCCTTTCCCGCGGCGTCAGAGCCCCGTGCCCGCCCTTTGATGTGCAACATCCGATGATGCACCTCCAACCTGCTACCAGTTAAGGTCGTATCCTTCTCTCTAGTGTAAAAGTGTGCTTGTATACACATGTGTGTGCAAGGCATGCAAGTGTGCACAAGAAAGTGTTGTAAATCTGTGGAATTCTCTGCCTTAGAAGGCAGTGGAGGCCAATTCGCTGGATGCTTTCAAGAGAGAGTTAGATATAGCTCTTAAGGATAGCTGAGTCAGGGGGTATGGGAGAAGGCAGGAACGGGGTACAGATTGTGGATGATCAGCCATGATCACATTGAATGACGGTGCTGGCTCGAAGGGCCGAATGGCCTACTCCTGCACCTATGGTCTATTGATTCCATTAGCCCCCAGAGCTCTATCTAACTCTCTCTTAAATTCATCCAGTGATTTGGCCTCCACTGCCCTCTGTAGCAGAGAATTCCACAAATTCACAACTCTCTGGGTAAAAAAGTTCATTCTCACCTCAGTTTTAAATGGCCTCCCCTTTATTCTAAGACTATGGCCCCTGGTTCTGGACTCCCCCAACATTGGGAACATTTTTCCTGCATCTAGCTTGTCCAGTCCTTTTATAATTTCATTATATGTCTCTATAAGATTCCACCTCATCCTTCTAAACACCATGTTTTTTCAATCTTTCCTCATATGGCAGTCCCGCAATCCCAGGGATCAATCTCGTGAACCTACGCTGCACTGCCTCAATTACAAGGATGTCCTTCCTCAAATTAGGAGACCAAACCTGTACACGACACTCCAGATTTGGTCTCACCAGGGCCCTATACAATGGCAGAAGGACCTCTTTACTCCTATACTCAAATCCACTCGTTATGAAGGCCAACACGCCATTAGCTTTCTTCACTTTATTGTACAGAGATACTTTTTGCGATACAAAAAAAAAGGTTTTGTTTTGATTTTTCTGTTTTGCTTTTTCCTTACACATCCCAATTCTCTTGGTAGTAAATAAAAGAACAATGGTCATAAAATGTATGACTAAGTTATGAAGAAAGAGTTGATATATGCGACTTGACTAAGCATACGGAAGTAAATTCGCACATTAATTGATAATCAGCCCGAAAAGGTGGTAATTGGCTTTTCTGCTGTGTTTTATATTTTAATCCTGTCTTAATTAATTAATATAGTTATATAATCTTGCACTTAAATTTAATATTTATTCATTACAGTTCCACTACTGATTTTCTGGCACTCTTGGTTCCAGAGCTATGCTGGTTTATCCAGCTGGCCAAGGAAGACAATTATGGGGATAGACGTGCTGGCTTCAGACGTGCTGGAGTTCCAGACCCCCGGCCGCAGGTTGCAAATTCAACCCACCGATCGGCCATGGAAGTCCCGATGAGGTCGAGATTGGCTGCTTTGCCCAGCCGAGGTGCCACATTTTTGGGGAGACTTCCGGGGCGTGGGGGATTTCTCGCGGAACCCCTAGAGACCTCTATCTGCCGAATTGACAAATTGCAATTACCGACTGTTTTGCGGAAAAATGAGAGGTGAAATCGGAATGGCGGAAATGAAAGAAGAAAGCGGAAACTTTCCGCCAAATTCGGAAGGGTTGGGAGGAGTGCATATCCCTTCAAATCTAAACCTTTCCTATCCATGTACCTGACCAAGTGTCTTTTTTTAATATCATAATTGCACCCACCTCTACCACTTCCTCTGCCAGCCTGTTCTATGTACCCACCACCCTGTGTGAAAACATTGGGGAGTCAGGGGAGGACTGTCCATAAAATGGACCAGTGAAATTCTTACTTGCTGCAGCATAACAAGCCAATATATGCAATACACATAAATATTACATAAACAAAAATACATTGAATAACCACAAAAGTCATACAGCGTGGAAACAGGCCCTTTGGCCCAACTTGCCCACGCCGACCAACATGTCCCAGCTGCACCGCTCCCACATGGCTGTGTTTGACCCAAACCTATCCTATCCATGCACCTATCTAAATATTTCTTAAACGTTGCGATAGTACCTGCCTCAACTACCACCTCAAGCAGCACGTTGCATACACCCACCACCCTTTGTGTAAAAACATTACCCCTCAAGTTCCTATTAAATCATTCCCCCTCTCACTGTCAACCTATGTCCTCTGGTTCTCGATTCCCCTACTATGGGCAAGAGAATTTATGCGTTTACTCAATCTATTCCTCTCATGATTTTGTACACCTCTAAGATCACCCCTCATCCTCCTGCGCTTCAAGAAATAGAGTCATAGCCTGCATGAAATCTCTCCCTACAGCTCAGGCCCTCAAGTCCTGGGAACATCGTCGTAAATCTTCTCTGCACCCTTTCCAGCGACAACATCTTTCCTATAATATGGTGCTGACTGATGAAGACCAATGTGCCAAAAGCCTTTTTGACCACCCTATCTACTTGTGACATCACTTTCAGGGAACTATGTACCTGTACTCCTAGATCTCTCTGTCCTACAACACTCCCCAGAGCCCCACCATTCACTGTGTAGGTCCTGTCCAAGTTAGACTTCCTAAAATGCAACACCTCTGTATTAAATTCCATCAACCATTCCGCAGCCCATCTGCCCGATTGATCAAGATTCTGCTGCAATATTTGACAAGCATCTTCACTGTCTACAATACCATCTGCAAACATGCAAATCATGCCATGTACATTCTCATCCAAAATAATTGAGAAAGAAGACAAACAGCAATGGACAAACTGCAACAAGGCACACCACTAGTCACAGGCTTCCAGTGCGAGAAGCAACCTTCCACCATCACCCTCTGCTTCCATTCATGAAGCCAATCTTCTATCCATTCAGCCAGCTCACCTTGGATGCCATGCGTTCTAACCTTCCAAAGCAGCCTACCATGCGGAACCTTGTCAAATAATAGCACAAAAACAAATCCATGTGCCTAGATGTTCAAGTTGAAGTTAGTATTGCGTAGTGTCTATCATCTACCTCGTTGGACATCTTCGGACTATCTTTCATCAGACTTTACTGGGCTTTATCTGGCACTAAATTTTATTCCCTTTATCCTGTATCCATACACTGTTGACAGCTTGATTATAATCATGTAGTCTTTTCGCTGACTGGATAGCACGCACCAGAAAAGCTATTAATTGTACCTCAGTACACGTGATAATAATAAACTAAACTAGCTAGAGCAAAAGGGAAGATACAGAGCACAGAATATTGTTCTCAGCATTGTAGCACATTGTAATGCACCAGTTCCTAAGGCAAATTCATGTAATGAGGTGGAGGTGAATCGAGCAGTATCCTAGCTTATGGGAGGGCAGACCAAATAGAAGCATATAAATTTATGAGAGGCACAGATCGCTTCAGAATTTACCCTCAACAGAAGTAGAGTTCAGAAACTTGATAACAAAAGGAAAGAAGCTTTTCCTGAATCTGGTGCTGTGCACTCTTAAGCTTGTCATGGATACTGACCTGGATAGAAAATTGGTTGGCAGACAGGAAACAAAGAGTAGGGATTAACGGGTTCGTTTCAGAATGGCAGGCAGTAACTAGTGGGGTACCACAAGGCTCGGTGCTAGGACCGCAGCTATTTACAATATACATTAATGACTTAGATGAAGGGATTAAAAGTAACATTAGCAAATTTGCAGATGATACAAAGCTGGGTGGCAGTGTGAACTGTGAGGAGGATGCTATGAGGATGCAGGGTGACTTGGACAGGTTGTGAGAGTGGGCAGATGTGGTTTAATGTGGTTAAATGTGAGGTGATCCACTTTGGTGGCAAAAACAGGAAGGCTGATTATTATCTGAATGATGTCAAGTTAGGAAAAGGGGACGTACAACGAGATCTGGGTGTCCTTGTTCATCAGTTACTTAAAGTTAGCATGCAGGTACAGCAGGCAGTGAAGAAAGCTAATGGCATGTTGACCTTTATGACAAGGGGAGTTGAGTATAGGAGCAAAGAGGTCCTTCTGCAGTTGTACAGGGCCCTAGTAAGACCGCACCTGGAGCACTGTGTGCAGTTTTGGTTTCCAAATTTGAGGAAGGACATTCTTGCTATTGAGGGAGTGCAGCGTAGGTTCACTAGGTTAATTCCCTGAATGGCGGGACAGTCGTATGTTGAAAGACTGGAGCGACTAGGCTTGTATACACTGGTATTTAGAAGGATGAGAGGGGTTCATATTGAAACATAAGATTATTAAGGGATTGGACACGCTAGAGGCAGGAAATATGTTCCCATTGTTAGGGGAGTCCAGAACCAGGGGCCACAGCTTAAGAATAAGGCCATATAGAACGGAGATGAGGAAAAACCTTTTCACTCATAGAGTTGTAAATCTGTGGAATTCTCTGCCTTAGAAGGCAGTGGAGGCCAATTCTCTGGATGTTTTCAAGGGAGAGCTAGATAGAGCTCTTAATGATGGCGGAGTCAGGGGGTATGGGGTGAAGGCAGGAACGGGGTGCTGATTGTGAATGATCAGCCATGATCACTGCGGTGCTGGCTCGAAGGGCCGAATGGCCTACTCCTGCACCTATTGTCTATTGTGCACCTTTTGCTGGAGGGGGGCAAGGAGAACAAACAAGCAAGGTGGGACAATTCCTTGATTACGTTTGCTGCTTTTCCAGGTCAGCATGAAGCATACTGCTGCTTTCCCAAGTCAGCAGTAGATGGAGTCAATTCTGGCCTGTGCTGGATTCAGCTACATTCACAATTCTCCACAATCCAAATACCACTATTCCCTGCATTTCTATGTGCCTTTCTAAAAGCCTCTTAATAGATAATAGATCTACCACCACCCCCCATGAAAAAGGTTCTGGCTGTCCACCAAATCTATACCTTTCATAACTGTATATTCTTCTATCATATCTCTCCTCAACCTCCAGCGTTCCAGAGAAAACAATCCGTTAAATCTGTTCTTGGTGCTAATTGAGGAATCATTCTGGTAAAAATGTGTTGCACCTTTTCCAATGCCTCCACATTCTTCCTTGTACTGGGGCGACCAGAACTACACGCAATACACCAAATGCAGCCCAACCAAAGTGCTATAAGGCTGCATCATGATTTTGTGGTTCTTGTACTCTATGCCCCGACCAATGGAAGCAATCAGACCATATGCTTTCTCTACCACTTTATTTACTTGTGTTGCCACTTTCTGGGAGTTATGGACTTGGACTCCAAGATCTTTCTATTCATCCCTCTGTGCATTTGTAAAGTGAACAAATACCAAATTTTTAGCTTCAGAATTTGGTCATTGTAGTTATTAATTCTGATGCACTCAGTGAACAAATCTAATGTGAGCAAAAAGGATAACTGCCCAATTCTGGATAAGAGTCTCTCGATGATGGGAGAAAGATTTCAAGTAACAACATGGAATTAAATTGTGATGTACTGCAGCAATGCAGAAAAGTCTAGATACAGCTATAATCAAAATTCTCGCAAATTCTTTTGCATACAGATATTTACATTTTCTCCAAATTAGACATTTAGTCCTAGTTTGGTGGTTCTAGTCACCTAGTTGATTCAATGGTGCAGATCTATTTCCATTTATTTTTGTCTCTTTTTAAACTGTAGCATGGCACAGTTAGATTCCACAGAAGTAACATTTTCACTCGCCTCCATTCATCACTTTGCCCTGCAAAAGTCTCCATTATTCTTAGATGAAATTTTAGTTGGGAAACAATTTTGTCAGTCTATTATTTTTCTGGTTAATCTATCACCGTTGTTTATAATTATTACATTCGCATTGACGCAACAATATTTAAAACTTTAGATTAAAAGGTGTGCATTTTAGACTCTTCATTTTTAAATTTGTTCTCACCAAAAATCCTTTTTATAGGCCAATAAAAACATGTTGCATATCAAAATTCAGTTCAGTATCAAACTGGAGAAAATCAGGTGGAGCAATACTGGGCCATTCTTAAGGCCCTGTCCCAGTTAGGCGTTTTTTAAGGCGACTGTCATAGTCGTAGCAGGTCGCCAAAAAAACGGTGACTGGACCCCCCTACGACAATGTCTACGACAAGCTACAACAACCTACCACCTAGTCGTCGTCAACCTACGGCAAGCTACCGAAAACCGGCGACCCAATCGTCGCAGGTAGAATGTCCACCTACGACCGCACCTACGACAACCTACCACCACAGAGGCGACAAACTACGACAACCGAAGTCAACCTACGTCCACCCGCGATAAGCTACGACAAGCTATGACCCTGAAGACAACTGAAGACAATTCACGTTTCACCCACTTTCTCTATAAAAGGGGGTGTACGGTAGGGTTTCCAATCATTCTGCATCATGACTATTTGAAAGTGATGCCATGAGAAACTACTCTGAAATACAATAACTTCATACATCAATTTTCTGTCAAAATGTCAAGAATTTCCTTTATTGATATACAAACAATTTTTTTTTAAGGTTGATAAGAACATACAACAGTGCATACAAAAATATTTAATAAACTTCAATAAATTTAAATAAACTTCAAACGTCAAAATTCAAACTTTAAACAGAATACAAGTGCAAAAACATACAAAAACTAACATCATTTATGGACACATTACACTGATGGATTTATTCACAAAATGTTAAAGTAACTCAGCCAGTCAGGCAACATCTCAGGAGAGAAGGAATAGGTGACGTTTCGGGTCGAGACCCTTCTTCAGACTGATGTCAGGGGGGCGGGACAAAGGAAGGATATAGGTGGAGACAGGAAGATAGAGGGAGAACTGGGAAGGGGAAGGGGAAGAGAGGGACAAAGGAACTATCTAAAGTTGGAGAAGTCAATGTTCATACCGCTGGGCTGCAAGCTGCCCAAGTGAACTATGAGGTGCTGTTCCTCCAATTTCCGGTGGGCCTCACTATGGCACTGGAGGAGGCCCATGACAGAAAGGTCAGACTGGGATCGGGAGGGGAAGTTGAAGTGCTCAGCCACCGGGAGATCAGGTTGGTTAAGGCGGACTGAGTGAAGATGTTGAGCGAAACGATCGGCGAGCCTGCGTTTGGTTTCACCAATGTAAAGAAGTTGACATCTAGAGCAGCAGATACAATAGACCTCTGACACTGAGCAAACATTGTCAGCATAACTAACATATAAAAATTTCACTTGATATAGTTCGACATGCAAGTCATATATACAGTACAAAACAATATACCTGTAATGCTTTCAGAATTAGAAGAGATGTATTCCACAATTTTTCATTTTTGTGGTCACACACATGACCAAGAATGGCCCTACTGCTGAAATGATAATTCACCAGCAGCTAAAAACCCAAAGGAAATTGTTAGCACTCCCTCCAGTGGAACAAACGTGTCTCAGCATTTAAAAGCTTTGTTTTGGTATGAATGACCAATAGAATTTCCCATTCAAATCTTTTGAATGAAATAAACAACCATGACACGTCACAATCTTGCACAAAGATCCTCAAAAGGTTCATCAATGGGATTTGAATGACTCGAAGACATGCAGGCAAATCATGGACAGATGTAAACACAAAGTTATTGTTATGGATATTCATGTTCATAACCAATATTCATACGTTCATAACACACAGGAGCAGAATCGGGCCATTCGGCCTGTTATGTTCCGCCAGTCGATCATGACCGATCTAGTTTTTCCTCTCAACCCCATTCTCCTGCCCCCCCCCCCAACCCCATAACTTTTCACGCCCTTACTAATCATGAACCTATCAATATCAGCTTTAAACATACCCAATGCCTTAGCCTCCAAAGTTATCTGCCGCAATGAATTCACCACCCTCTGGCTAAAGAAATATTGACTGGGGGGCCCTTAGTGCCAGGAGTTTAGATGTTGCAGGATTTAAATGCATACCAAAACAATATTAAATTAATACATTTTGTCTGCATTTATTGTGAAGATCAAGTTGAAGTTAGTGAGTTCAGGGAAGAGGATGGTGGCATCCTGAAGCATATCAACATTACAAAGGAAGTGATGATGGCAGTCGTTGGGCACATAAGGAAAGATGAATCACTAGGCCCTTACCAGGTATATCCAAGGGGAAGAAAAGGGAGATTGGGGCTTTGGCAGAGTATAGTGTATTTCCATTAGCCTCTAATGAGATACAAGAAAAATGGAGAATGACTAATGTCATTTAAGGAGGACAACAAACTCATGCCAGTGAACAACAGACTGATGCGCCTTACATCTGTAGTCTGAAACATAGTGGAAGGGTTTCCAAAGTTCAGGATTTATTTGTATTCGGAATGGCATGGACGTATTACAGATTGTCAGGCTTTGTTCATGGGAGAGCACATCTCATGATTTTGATTTGAGTAGTTTAAATTGATGACCAAGTGGATCGATGAGGCAGGACAGTGGACATTGCCTACATGGGCTTCAGCAAAGCCTTGGACAAGGTCTCGCATGGTCAGCCAAGGCAGAAGGTTACAATATATGGGATTCAGAATGAAGTAGCAAATTGGGTACAAAATTATGGTGGTGGCACAAGGCAGAGTGGTAGCAGAGAGTTGATTTTCAATTGGAGACACAAAATTAGCGATGTGCCACAGGGATCAGTGGTGGGTCCTTTATTATTTGGTCATATGTACTTTTATGTGAAAGAGTATGTCGGTGGCATGATTAGGAAGTTTGCAGATAAAACCTAAATTGTTGACATAATTTATAGTGAAGGTTGTCCAAGTTGCAACAGGGTTTAGATCACCTGGAAAAGTGAGCAAGGCAATGGCAGATGGAATTTAACTCAGGCAAGTGCAAAGAGAATCAATTTGGAAAGTTAAAGCAGGACAAAACATATTGTGAATAGCAGGGCCCAGGAGATGTAGCGTGGAATAAAGGGTTCAAGTTATAAAGAAAGTTTTGGTATGCTGGACGATTTTCCATGGAGGTTGTGGAGGGGTGACACAATTGAGAGAAAAAGGTAGATCGTCAGTCTTTTTCCCAGAGTAAGGAAGTCTAAATATAGAATGCATAAGTTTATGGTGAGAGGGGAAAAATTGAAAGGGGATCTGAGGAGCAGATTTTTGACACAAAGGGGTTATGGATTGACCTGCCAGGGATGGAGACTGAGTCAGGTATAATTTCAATGTTTAATAGAGACATTTGGACAGGTTTAGAGGGATACGAGGTAGTTAAGTGTATTGAGTTTGCCAGAAAGCCTGTTTCCATGCTGTTCAGCTACAAACTAGATCAAGTGGACCCGTTGGGCCCAAACCTGCATTGATGCAGCACCATCTCCCCCCCCCCCCAACCATTCCTCCCCTCCCCACCCACCCTCCCCCATCCCCTCCCCTCCCCACCCACTCCATCCCCCTCAACCTCCCTCACGAGTAGATTTAAACTTTAAAATGTGAATAACTTTAAAAATATAACACCGATTTCAATGAAACTTCTTCCATTAGCACCAAAGGGACGACGGTGAGTAAGGTGGGCCTAAAATTGCCCCGCTATCGTGTACCATTTTAGCTGTAGTTCAGGAACAAACAAACAAGTGAGAGTTTGAGTATATAGATATATGAATAGGTAGATAGTCCAACTTGGAATGGGGCTATACTCTAACTTGTACTCAGCAATGTGCCTGACCAGGGTGATCAAAGTGTTAGATGGGGTGCATTTTAGGAACCTTGATGAGAATTCTGCACTTTGAAGGTAGTTCCAGTAAAGGATGAGACTGGTCATCAGGTGAAAATCCTAAATTGGGGGGACGGTTAATTACAATATTAGGCAGGAGCAGGAGAAAGTAAATTTTGAGGGTAAATCCAATCTGACATGTGGATCCTCTCAAAGGCCCGTTGTTAGAGTATAGGACCAGCACATTCCTGTAAGGATGAAAGATAAGGAGGCACAAGTGACTACAGAATACACGAGTCTAGACCTAAAAAAAACCACGTTGCTCCTGAAAGATGCCCTTTTCCATAACTGCCTTGAAACAGGACTATGGTCACTGTATTCAAAGTATTCCCTGATCAATACGGGTTTAGTTTCTGAAGGTCAAATAGCGCCTCTTCTCTAGTGGGACTATTTACACATTGTTTAAAGAAAAACTCGTTTGAACACACATAAATTCAGCTCCATCTAAGCTCTTTCCACTAAGGCCATTCCAGACACTATTTTGACAATTAAAAAAAAATGTTTTAACAATATTTATACCATTCTGCGATTTGTCGATCAATTATACAGCACGCAATTTGTAATTGTACCTGCCTCTACCACTTCATCTAGCAGCTCATTCCATACACTCACCACTTTTGTGTGAAAGATTTACCTCGAACTATATGTTCCTCCCTTGTCCGCTAATATTGGGAGGACCATCACTTGGAAGCCACACACCATCTGGACTTGGAAATATATCGTCGTTCCAATAGTCAATAGTCAAGTTTATTTGTCCATTTCACTGCACATTTATAAATGTGCAGTGAAATGAAAGATTACCCACAGTCCAACAATAAGAGCAATAAAAATAAGCAATAACACACACAATCATAAACCAACACCAAACAAAAAGAAGCATCCATCACAGTGAGTCTCCTCCAGTCACCTCCTCACTGTGATGGAAGGCCAGAATGTCTTTTCTCTTCCCCTGCCATCTTCTCCCGCGGTCAGGCTGTTGAATTTGCCACGTTCCAGGCCGTGCCGGACGGTGAAAGGCCCGCAGCGGGCCGACCCAAACCCCGCGATCCGGGGCGGGCGAAGACGCCGCCGCTGCCGCTGCACGTCGGGGCAGTTGGGTCAATGTTGTCGGGTCAAAATCCAGGAACACTCTTCCTAAGAGCATTGCAAGTATACCCACACCTCAAAAACAGCTGCATTTCAAGGCAGCTTCTCACCATGTTGGTCAAGTGCAATTAGAGATGGGTAATTAACCAGTGAGAAGGTGGGACCATTCAAGGATAGAGGGGGGAATTTGTGTTAGGACAAAAGGATGTAGATGAGATACTAATAAACAAGTACTTTGCATCTGTGTTTACTAAGATGGGCATGGAGGACAGAGATCAGTGTGGAGAATACTAATAGGCAGAGGCAGTTTGAAATTAAGATGATATTGAGACTCATGATGAGTATCAAGGTGAATAAAACAGCACGGTGGCACGAGGGAAATGGTGGCGCAGCAGTAGTCGCTGCCTTACAGTACTTGCAGCACCAGAGATCCAGGTTTGATCCCGGCTAAGGGTGCTGTCTGTATGGAGTTTGTACGTTCTCCCCATGACTGTTTTGGTTTTCTCAGAAATCTTCGGTTTCCTCCCACACTCCAAAGACGTACAGGTTTGTAGGTTAATTGGTTTGGTATAAGTGTAAATTGTCCCTGGTGCATGAGTGTTAATGTGCGGGGATCGTTGGTCAGTGCGGACTCGGTGGGGCGAAGGGCCTGTTTCCGCACTGTATCTCTAAACTAAACTAAATCCTCAGGCATGATTAGATCTATCCCAGTTATTGAGAGGCAAGAGAAGAGATTGCAGGAGTCTTGAAAAAAATCTTTGTATCCACTTTAGCCACAGAAGAGTATGCTGTTCCTTTGTTTAAGAAAAGCAGAGAGAATCTAGGGAAATATAGTCTGGTGAGTCTCAAGCTAATGGGGAAGATATTTTAGGATAGGATTTACTCCCATTTGCAAGGAGGGGTGGGCTAATTAGAGACAGCACAGCTTTGTACGCAACCATGTCTTACTAATTTGATCCGTGTTTCCTGAGGTAGTGACAAAGGAGATTGATGAGGTAGGGTAGTGGATGTTGTCTACATGGATTTTAGTAAGGCATTTTAAGAAAGTACCCCACGGCTGGCTGATCCAGAAAATTAAGATGCACGGGAATCACAGTGACTTGGTCGTATGGATTCAGAATTGGGTTACTAGTAGAAGACAGGATTGTGGTACAAGGACATTATTCTGGCTGTAGGTCTGTGACCAGTGGGTTGGTTAGTAAATTTGTAGATGACATCAAGATTGCTAGAATTGCAGACTGTGAGGAAGGCTGTCAAAGTATAGGAGTAAAGAGGTCCTTCTGCAGTTGTGTAGGGCCCTGGTGAGACCACATCTGGAGTATTGTGTGCAGTTTTGGTCTCCTAATTTGAGGAAGGACATCCTTGCTGTTGAGGCAATGCAGCGTAGGTTCACGAGGATAATCCCCGGGATGGTGGGACTGTCATATGAGGAAAGATTGGAAAGACTGGGCTTGTATTCACTGGAGTTTAGAAAGATGAGAGGTGATCTTACAGAGACGTATAAAATTATGAATAAAGGGGAGGCCATTTAAAACTGAGGTGAGATTTTTTTTTCAATTCCAATAGTCTGATCTCTCTTATTGTCTGGGTGTCTTGTCTAAATAACCTGGAGGTAGGAATGTCCACCTGGTGTTATAACCCTTGGTCGTGATCATGGTCACGGTGGCACAGCGGTAGAGTTGCTGCCTTACAGCGAATGCAGCGCCGGAGACCCGGGTTCCATCCCGATTATGGGTGCTGTCTGTACGGAGTTTGTACGTTCTCCCCGTGACCTCCGAGATCTTCGGTTTCCTCCTACACTACAAAGCAGTACAGGTTTGTAGGTTAATTGGCTTGGTAAATGGAAAAATTGTCCCCAGTGGATGTAGGATAGTGTTAATGTGTGGGATCGCTGGTCGGCGCAGACCCGGTGGGCCGAAAAGGCCTGTTTCAGCGCTGTATCTCTAAACTAAACTACTCCAAACCATGTTTCAGTACTGACCACAATCTATCCCCCTCTACGTCCCTCAATGCCCTTTTGTTATTGTGTGGGAAGGAACTGCAGATGCTGGTTACACCAGATGGACACAAAATGCTGGAGTAACTCAGCGGGCAGGCATCATCTCTGGAAAGAAGGAATGGGTGACATTTTGGGTCGAGACCCTTCATTCAGACTGAAGAAGGGTCTAGACCCGAAGCGTCGCCCATTCCTCTCCAGAGATGCTGCCTGCCCCGTTCTTTATAGTTTTATTTCTTAGATTCCACGCATTGAAGCATGAGTAGTTAAGAATTCCCAAACGTAGTTGTTATTTTTCTAGCATCTGGTTCTTCCGACTACCAAACTGAACTGCTTCCACCTCTGCCTTATCTTTACCCGTCCTTCTGAGACCACTCTCATTGTAGCCACCAGTTGGTGCGCTGAAGAGCTGTGTTCTAATTGTTGCCCGTTTGTGTCAAGACTGTGCGGACTTGGGACATGAACAATGAGAAGAAGCACAAGAATGTTTTCAAGCCACGGACAGCACAAGGGAAGCGAATTATTCCCACCACATGTGCCTACAGCAGAGACGGCAAGTGCATCGCAGCTGCCTGCCAGGATGGTTCCATTCAGATCTGGGACCGCAACATGAACGTGAGTCACGTTCCAAATCAATGAAGCACGTACGTGGCAGGTTTTGTTGTGTGGAAGGTGATAGGTGCAGCTCAGGTAGTGGTTGAAGCTGTTACAATGGTTACGTTTTTGGACAAGCTAGACAAGCAGGGAATTTAAATCATGTGCTCTTCCGCTTAGCACAGGCATTGTGGGCTGATGGGCCTGTTCCTGTAGTGTACAATGAATTATAAAACTATTTCAGATAAGAAAGGCGGCCACTTGGCCCATTGTGCTGGTTAGAGTCATAGAGCTATACAGCACAGAAGCAGGTCCTTCGGCGCAACTTGTCCAAGCCAACCATGTTGGCATACTTGGCTAGACCCCTCTGACTGTATTTGGTCCATATTCCTCTGAACATTTCCTATCCATATATGGGCGTCACGGTGGCGCAGCGGTAGAGTTGCTGCCTTACAGCGAACGTAGCGCCGGAGACCCGGGTTCCATCCCGACTACGGGTGCTGTCTATACAGAGTTTGTACGTTCTCCCCGTGGCCTGCGTGGGTTTTCTCTGAGATCTTCGGTTTCCTCCCACACTCCAAAGACGTTCAGGTATGTCGGTTAATTGGCTTGGTAAATGTAAAAATTGTCCCTAGTGGGTGTAGGATAGTGTTAATGTGTGGGGATCGCTGGTCGGCGCGGACCCGGTGAGCCGAAGGGCCTGTTTCCACTCTGTATCTCTAAACTAAACTATACAAGTCCAAATGTCTTTTGAAACTCATAATTGTATTCCAGTTTTATAGTCTCACCTGTTCCTGAGGTCCTTCTTAAATCTCTACGTTAATGCTATTGAGGCAGTGCAGTGTAGGTTCACGAGGTTAATCCCCGGGATGGCGGGATTGTCATATGAGGAAAGATTGGAAAGACTGGGTATGTATTCACTGGAATTTAGGATGAGAGGGGATCTTATAGAAACGTATAGAATTATAAAAGGACTGGACAAGCTAGATGCAGGAAAAATGTTCCCAATGTTGGGGGAGTCCAGAACCAGGGGCCACAGCCTAAGAATAAAGGGGAGGTCATTTTAAACTGAGGTGAGAAAAAAACCTTTTCATCCAGAGTTGTGAATTTGTGGAATTCTCTGCCACAGAAGACAGTAGAGGCCAATTCACTGGATGAATTTAAAAGAGAGTTAGATAGAACTCTAGGGGCTAGTCGAATCAAGGCAGGCACGGGTTACTGATTGTGGATGATCAGCCATGATGACAATGAATGGCGGTGCTGGCTCGAAGGGCCAAATGACCTACTCTTGCACCAATTTTCTATGTTTCTAAAGTATGCCGAGAAATAAGTTTCAAATAAGCCGAGAAATGGCAGATGGAGATTCATCTGAGCATGTACTGTTCTGTGCTGTTTTGCACTTTGGGAGGTCAAATGTAAGAAGAAGGTATACAGTTTATGTCAAGACCTTGAACAGCTTTAATGTAGAGAGATCTTGGAGTTCCAAAGCTCCCTGATAATGGCAGCCTAAAGAGCAAGAGTGGTAAAGAAGACTGTAAAGGAGTGTTCTCTGACACACTGTAACCTTTACTGGTAGTTTATTATAGCACATGGCACACACGTCCCAGCACTGACTGCATCCAGCCTTCAGACGTACCGGGACCTAAAAGGGTGGAACAAAGGGAGGAGACTACAGTTGTACTAATAGGATGGGGCGTGGTTAGTGGTGATAAGGTAGCTACAGTATAGGTTGCATGCATAACCATCTACATCCTTCCCCTTACAATTCAAACAAGTTACTACAGTAGCAGGATTATTATACAGTACCTGCAAAGCTAGACATATTCTCCGTAGCGAGCCGGAGGTTTTACAATCCGACCCGAGCGAGTGCGCACAGCACCTTCACCCTCCCCGCCCGAAAGAGTAGGAGGGGGGACAAGAACAGAAACAGGAGGAGAGAAGCTGGGTGGAGAACCCAGCTTGCAGGGGGAACGGAGAGACACAGGAGAGCCAGGCGAAAATGAAGGGGTAGAACGAGGTGAAGTTGGAGAGAGAGAAGATTTTGCAGGGGACAACAGAGCCTGGGGAGCAAGCCCGGGAGGAGCAGGGGGGGCTACCCGAGGCAAAAGGACCGACCGTGGCATGCAGGGAGCAGAGGGTACGTTAGTGGAGGAAGGCTCGACACGCGATGGAGGGGTATACGGAACCGCAGGAGGTGGTTTGGGCTCGTTAACCGCCAACAGGTGCTGGCGGCTGCGTCTGTAGACAGTCCCTTCGAAATCCACGAGGTAGGAACGTGGCGCGGTGTCAAACCCGACGACGGTGGCAAGTCGGGAATAGCCGGTGGACGTCTGCAAACGGACGACCTGTCCCGGCATCAGTGGAGAAAGAGGGCGGCAGGATTTATCATGCGACCGTCGCTGGATCTCGTGTTTTTGGGCAATACGTTTCTGGACATCAGCAGGCTGCAGGACTTTAGGCATCAGGGACTGCTGGGCAATAGGCATCGGAGGGCGGACAACTCGGGACATGAGTCGCTGGGCAGGGGATCCCATGGAAATGTCTCGAGAAATGTTGCGAAGGTTCAGGAGACACTGATAGAAATCCCCGTTCGAGAGGCGGGTTTGTTCAAGCAGGTGCTTAGCGCTCCGGACCGCCCGTTCCGCTAGACCATTGCTTTGAGGGTACTCCGGGCTGCTAGTGAAATGATTAAAGTTCCACTTTGTGGCAAACGCTCGAAACTCAGCGCTGGTGAACTGGCGACCGTTGTCTGTCTGCAGCCGGACAGGGGAACCAAACGTGGCAAAGTGGCGGCGAAGCTTGCTGATCACCATCTCGGAGGTGATGGCAGGGAGGAAGTCCACCTCGAACCAATTCGAGTAAGAGTCTACTAGCACAAGGTATTGCTTACCACGCCAGTCGAAAATGTCGGCAGCCAGAGAAGTCCAGGGCATTTCAGGTGCAGGCTGCTGCAAAAGTGGCTGTCTTTGCTGATGCGGGGCAAGCGAGTGACAGTCCGGACAGGAATCGACTCGGGCTTGGATGTATTTAGCCATGGCCGGCCAGTAGTACTGGTCCTGGGCATGTGAGATGGTGGCATCTGCACCGGGATGTCCCATGTGGGCGGCATCAAAATACAAGCCACGCAGTGATTCCGGGATGACAACTTTGTGCCCTTTGATAATAATACCATCCCGGAGGACTAACTCATCGCGGACCAAAAAATAGGGGTGGACGCTGGCAGGCAACGAATTCCGCTTGGTGGGCCACCCGCGCTTGATGACAGCAGCAAGCTGCTGCAGGTCAGGGTCGTTTGCGGTGTGTTCAACCAGGCATTTCAGCTGGTGAGAAGGGACGAAGTTGACGTTCAGTACCTGTAAGTCCGACTGCTCGAAGGGGTGCTGGTCGCAGGAGGTCCGGGGGGCCCGGGACAGTGCATCAGCCACATGCATCTCGGTGCCCCTCTTATATACGATGTTAAAGTCAAAGCGCTGTAGCTGCAGCATCATCCGCTGTAGTCTGGCAGGAGCGCAGTGTATCGGTTTATTAAGTATTGTCACCAGTGGCTGGTGATCCGTTTCAATGGTGAACCTGGTGCCGAATAAGAAGTCTCTAAACCTCGAACACGCGAAAACCACCGCCAGCAGCTCCTTCTCTATCTGAGCATAGCGTTGCTCTGTGGCCGTCATTGTCCTAGAGGCATAGGAGATAGGCTGCAGCGAGTCGTCAGCGTGGAGTTGCAGGCAGGCAGCACCCAGTCCAAATCGGGAGGCGTCGCAGGTGACCACGATTGGAAGCAGCAGATCAAAAAACCTTAGTGTTGGTGTGCTGACCAGCCTCGTCTTCAGCAGGTCGAACGCCTGCTGGTGGTGTGGAAACCATGCCCAGGCAATGTCCTTCTTTGTGAGTTGTCTCAGGGGTGCGCTCAACTCGCTGAGGTCGGGGATAAACTTCCCCAGGTAGTTCACCATGCCCAGGAAGCGCTGCAGACTGACAGCGTCAGTCGGGGCCGGCAGCTCAGAGATGGCGCTGGTCTTTTGCGGGTCTGGCTTTAACCCTTGGGCTGTGAAGATGTGTCCGACGTATGTGACCTCAGGCACCCGGAACTTGCACTTTGACCGATTGAGCTTCAAATTTATCTGCCGGGCACGGTCCAAAATCCGCCGGAGGTTGTGGTCATGTTCGGCCACGTCCCTCCCATAGACCAGAATGTCATCCACAATAATCGCGCAGGGCAGACCTGCAAATAGTTGTTCCATAGAACGCTGAAATACCTCGCTGGCAGAGTTGATGCCGAACGGCATCCGTAAAAACTTAAACCTGCCGAAGGGCGTGCTGAACGTGGTCAGATCCGTGGAGCGTTTGTCCAGGGGTATCTGCCAAAACGAGCTCCTTGCATCGAGGACGGAGAACACAGTAGCTTGTCCCACCTGGGCGGCAACATCTTCGACAGTCCTCATGGGGTAGTGGGGCCGTTTAATTGCCATATTTAAGTCCTTGGGGTTAATGCACACCCGTATCTCATTTTTTCCTTTCTTCAACGTGGCGACCATGGTGGAGACCCATACGGTTGGATCGCTGACAGCCTCCAGCACTCCCATGTTGACCATGTCCTTGAGCATATTCTCCACTTTGCCCTTCATGGCAAAAGACACCCTGTGGGGTGGACGGATCACGGGCTCCACAGATGGGTCTGTCGCGATCTTGTACACCACCGGCAGCTTCCCCAGCTTGTCGTCAAACAGGTCTGGGTACTCACATAGTGGATCCATCACAGGTTGCACCTTGTGGACCGTATGGTTAAACGACACCAGCCCAAGATCCTGGCATGCCCGGTTGCTAAGCAACGTCACACAGTCACTGTCCAGAATGAAGAAAGACAGGTCCTGGGAACCTTCCTGCAGCACGCAGTGGAAGGTCGCCCTCCCCACAGGTGTTAGTTCCTCTCCCCCATAGGCACGCAAAACAGAGCGGTCGGCAATCAGCAGCTCATTATTCCTTATCCGGTGGAACAGCTTTGTTGACATTACGTTCACCTTCGCCCCCGTGTCAAGTTTAGCAGAGAAACACTTATTGTTGACAGTTATGTTCACAGAAGGATCGGGGAGGCGAGATCGGCTGTGGAGGAGAGTGTAAATACTTACATCTCCCGTGGAAAAGCTGGGCTCAGAGTCCATCTCGCTATCAACCTGCAAAAGATTGTCTAGGAGTTGTCTGGGAGCTGAGGGAACTTTCCCACGGGATCGGCAGGCAGCTGCAAAATGGTTTCTTCTCCCGCAGAAATTGCATGTCTTCCCAAGGGCTGGGCACTGTGATTCTGAGGAGTGTACGTAGCTGCAGTTAGGACACTTGTTAGATCTTGGGTCCCGGGGTGTGCGAACGGGCCGCTGTGGAGGGCGAAAGTTCTCCCTCATCCGTCGTTGTCCAGCAATTCCAGTTAAATTTACGGCTCGGTTGTCAGACCCCCTCTGTCCGTGAGGATGGTGGACCACTTCGGCAATGCGGCACGCATGCATTGCTTGAGTCAGGGTTAGGTCAGGCCGTTGCAGCAGGTCGGCACGCAGCTTCTGATCGACCATACCGGTAACGAGAATGTCTCTGACGAGCTGGTCGCGCATGGTTTCGAATCGGCACCGCTGGGCAAGGTGTTGCAGGTCGGCAATGAAGCATTCAACAGGTTCATCCGGCTGTTGCTTGCGTGAGAAGAACCTGGCCCGCTCCAGTATACGATTGGAGGGCAGGTCGCATAGCTCCGCGAATTTGCGCAAAAGACATACCGGGTCGTCGGCCGATTCAGCTGGCTCGACCGGCTGGTCGTTGTCATCCAGGACCGCTGGTGCATAGACAAAGGCTTGAGCTCTCTTCATTGCGTCGGGACCGGCCAGGTTGAGCAAAAGTGATGCTTTGACCGCGGCTGGGTCGTTCCGGTTCGCAATATTGACGTAGTGAGTGTAGTCCATCACAAAAGTCGACCATCGTTCCGCAATGTCGGCATCGAAGACAAGGGGAGATGGCTTTCGGCATGAGGACGCCATATCGAGGGAAACCCGAAACTGGGCACTAACGGGAACAAAATAAATGAAAACCGGTAAACGGGAAACGCTCGGATCCCACTTCTGCCACCATGTAAAGGAGTGTTCTCTGACACACTGTAACCTTTACTGGTAGTTTATTATAGCACATGGCACACACGTCCCAGCACTGACTGCATCCAGCCTTCAGACGTACCGGGACCTAAAAGGGTGGAACAAAGGGAGGAGACTACAGTTGTACTAATAGGATGGGGCGTGGTTAGTGGTGATAAGGTAGCTACAGTATAGGTTGCATGCATAACCATCTACAAAGACAAATAGTAATATTGGTCCGTGCATTGAGTGCAAGTGTGAGAAAGTCATGGCAGCTTTATAAGACTTTGATTAGGCTGTATTTGGGGTATTGCACACTGATTTGATCACCCCTTTACAGGAAGACTTCACCACAATGCTGCCTGGATTTGGGGGTATCAGCTATAAAGAGAGGTTTGACAGACTGAGAGTGATATCCCTGGAATGCCGGAGGTTGGGGGGAGAGCTGATAGAGGTATATAAAATTATGAGAGGCACTGAAAGAGTAAACAGCGAGAACATGTTTCCCAGGCTGCAAATATCAAAGTCGAGGGGACATGGCTT
Organism: Rhinoraja longicauda; assembly: GCF_053455715.1. Lineage (NCBI taxonomy): Eukaryota > Metazoa > Chordata > Chondrichthyes > Rajiformes > Arhynchobatidae > Rhinoraja > Rhinoraja longicauda. Next base: position 852,996 of record NC_135955.1, on the reverse strand, counting down.
TAAGGTGAAAGGGGTAATGGTCAATGGAGATGTGGAGCAGGTTGTTTTTACACAGAGGGTGGCGAGTACCTGGAATGGGCTACCAGGAGTGATGGTGTAAACCAGAGGCCTCCAAACTTTAAAGCATGATGGCCACATTATATATTTGGCACATTTTTGCAGGCCACAGGAAAAAATAAAGAAGTATGAGTTTTATAAATTTAATGAACTCAAAAAAGTTTAGAATAGGTTACGTTCGATTAGATTAGGAAAGGTTAAACTAGGTTAGGTTAGATTAGGTTAGTTTACATTAGGTTTATATGGCAACAAATAAATAATATTCAATTTTTAAAAAGAGCTTGAAATATTGGAATATATATATACCGTAGGTATACAATTATTTATAAAACAGAAAAAATACACTGCCCACCACTGGGGGGGGAGAGGGTGGGGGGGAGTGGGGAGAGGGCGGGGGGGAGGGGAGAGAGTCGGGGTAGAGGGAGAGAGTCAGGGTAGAGGGAGAGAGTCAGGGTAGAGGGAGAGAGTCAGGGTAGAGGGAGAGAGTCAGGGTAGAGGGAGAGAGTCAGGGTAGAGGGAGAGAGTCAGGGTAGAGGGAGAGAGTCAGGGTAGAGGGAGAGAGTCAGTGTAGAGGGAGAGAGTCAGGGTAGAGGGAGAGAGTCAGGGTAGAGGGAGAGAGTCAGGGTAGAGGAGAGAGTCAGGGTAGAGGGAGAGAGTCAGGGTAGAGGGAGAGAGTCAGGGTAGAGGGAGAGAGTCAGGGTAGAGGGAGAGAGTCAGGGTAGAGGGAGAGAGTCAGGGTAGAGGGAGAGAGTCAGGGTAGAGGGAGAGAGTCAGGGTAGAGGGAGAGAGTCGGGGTAGAGGGAGAGAGTCGGGGTAGAAGGAGAGTCGGGGTAGAAGGAGAGTCGGGGTAGAGGGAGAGTCGGGGTAGAGGGAGAGTCGGGGTAGAGGGAGAGTCGGGGTAGAGGGAGAGTCGGGGTAGAGGGAGAGTCGGGGTAGAGGGAGAGTCGGGGTAGAGGGAGAGTCGGGTAGAGGGAGAGTCGGGGTAGAGGAGAGTCGGGGTAGAGGGAGAGTCGGGGTAGAGGGAGAGTCAGGGTAGAGGGAGCAGTGGGTGAGAGCGGGAGCGCGGGGAGGGTGTCAGAGGGTCCGGTGAAGGAGCGCCGCCACTTGCGGGAGATGTTCCCTCTCTCTCTCTCTCTCCTTCTCTCTCTCCCCGAGGCAGCGAGAT